>NC_056728.1:275869800-276124800 GCF_019279795.1 Protopterus annectens
TTGTGCCGGGTATGTCTATTCACAAACATTCCGCCATTACAGAGTGTTTCTTGCACTGTAAAGAGTTATTTAGCAAAGTACAGACATTTTGTGAGAGTTTCAGTGTGCTGTGTACTGTTTATTCACAAAGTGCAGTTATTTTGAAATGTTTCTTACTCTGAGCTTCTTCTGCCCAGTTTATTCGTACAGTGCAGTTATTTTGAAATGTGCCTTACACTGATAAAAGGTGGTTTTGTACAGTACAGTAATTTCAAGAGTATTCCTGGGGCAGAGAGTCTTATTTTGCAAAGGTCAGTTATTCAGAGGCTTGCTGTGCTATTGAGCATAGTTATAAATACTGGCATAAATTTCTGGCATATACATACTGTATGTGTTCATGCATACTTGCAAAAGCCTTCACTGCTATGTATTAATATGGCAGATGGATTTCAAAAACCCTCACCACTTGTGTTTGATTTGAATGTTGTAGAGAACTGGAGAATATTTGAGCAAGAGTACGATATTTTTATACAGCTTATTCTGACAAAGATGCACACACCAGGGCATTCATTTTACTAAAACTGACTGGGTTAGAGGCCATTGAAAGAGAGTGTTCATTTGTGTATGCACCAGCAGTATATGAGGGAGAAGGTGAAAACCGTCATATTGTTGTACAGGCTGAATCAAGGGAAGACCCCAAGTGTTTGAAACACAAATTCAGGGAAATGTGTAACCCCCAGACAAATATTACATTAGAGAGGCATTTGTTTTACACAAGAGATCAGAAACCAGGGGAAACTTTTGCAACTTATATTATTGACCTGAGAAACAAAACATGTCGGTATGGTGCTTTAAAATGAGTTGATAAAGGACCGGCTTGTGTGTGGTATTAGTGCTGCAGTGAGAAAGATTTTGCTTTGTGACAGTGATTTAATGCTAAGCAAGGCTATTGACATTTGTCAAATCCATGAAGTTACAGAAAGGCACACAAGTATGCTTGCAAATGATAAGGGCATGGTTTCAGCAGGCTCCAGGACAAATGTAGACAGCATGCAACACACGGCTAACAGAAGCAGGCCTAAGCACATAGCACCTGCCACCCCTGCAGGCTCCCCAGGTAAAACCCACAGTTTTCCAGCAAGTTCTAAGAAAAGGATATACTCAGTGCAGTAAAAGGGTGAGTCAGCAAAACCCAAATCCAACTTTATTGTTAACTATCGCAATTGTGGTGCCAATCATGAGTCTAAAAGAGAACAATGCTTTGCATTTGGTCAGCAATGCCACAAGTGTAAAAAAATTGAATAATTTTCAAAAGTTTTGCAAATTAAGTAAACCTCACACGGTTGTAAAGCAGGGTCACTCAAAAAAGCAAGTTGAACATATAGAGAGCTACAGTTCTACTTTCTATGTAAGCAGTGTGTCAGTGATTGGTGAAAAGGTTGATGCAGTGAATTTGCTGGCAAAGAATGAAGTATTTTGTACTGTCCAGCTCAATGGTAAATCCACCGAGCTTAAATTAGACAGTGGCTCAAAGTGTAATGTTATGTCAGCAGACACATTTACTAAGGTCATAGAAATCACAGCGTTAGACAGAAATGTTGTCAAGTAAACAAAAATAAAGAAGGCAATAGCCGAAAGCACTTAACGGAGACATTGTTTAAAGTTTTAATATTTGTAATAAAGCAGTCTTTTATTTGTTTTATCTTTGTATTATCACTACTTCTCTATGGTGGCTTAGCCTTGGTGCTGTACATTTGCTAAGGTGAGAACTGGTGAACAACTCAATGTGGCTAGTTGTGGGAAACTTGTTGCTTATGGAGGTGAAGAAATTTAAACTGAAGGCTCAGTAGTGCTTTCATGTTATTTGGCTAGGAACTGTTACAGCTTGTTATTCTATGTAGTCTGAAGACCTTTGCAGTCATTATTGGGTCTCAGAGACAGTTTGAGAATGAATTTGCTTTCCTTTACTAAAGAAGTTCATCAGGCTGAACAAGGAGAGGGTCACGGTGAGCAGCCTGTCGGGCGCTAGGATCCGCCACATAACACAAACACTCAGGTCACTCCAAGGCAAGTACAAATATGACTCAGTCATTGTCCATGCTGGTTTGAATGACCTGAGATGTACCTCTCTGGACTACATGAAAAGAGACATAAAGGAGCTCTCTGAGCATGTAGCCCAGGCCGGTATGACCCTGACCTTGAGTAGTATCTTACCCTCACCAAGAATGATGCTACAATATGAAGACGATGATCAATTTCAACAATTGGCTTAAGTACTGGTGTCATTCAAAGGGGATCGAATGCCTGTCAGCTTGGGATGATATCCTCGACAAGCCACGATGCTTCGCTAGGGATGGCTTGCACCTGTCACCCCTGGGCTTTCGGATATTGGCAAAGGCTCTTGCTACCCCCATAGTGCCTTTTTTAGGCAAGGCTCAAAAGACAAATCCACCTCCATAGGTATCACAAGGGATAAGAAACTAAGAGTAATGCTACTCAACACCAGAAGTCTAAACCTCAAGATGCACGCACTCGAAACTCTCCTTAGCGTGGAGAACATCGATATCTGTGCAGTAACAGAAACCTGTTTCAGGGCTCCCGAGAGCACCCCAGCACTACCAGGTTATACCTCATACCATGATTTTCGGCCCCAAAACTTGGACCGAACCACAAAAGGAGGGGGAGTATCGATATTCATCAAAGATACCCACACCTCCAGGTTGATGGCAAAGCACGAAGCATCAGAGACTATCCATGTGCAACTAACAGTGGGTAAAACTGCCTTCCAGTTTATAGCCTGTTACAGACCACCCTCCCAAACCCAGGAACCCCACTCGGCCTTTCTGAGAACACTGGAAAATATGAAGGTCTCTCCAAACACCATTATATTGGGCGACTTCAACTACCCAAACATAGACTGGGAGCATTACTCTAGCTCCAACACCCTAGCCCAAAGGTTCCTAAAATTTATAAACTCAAATGCTATGGAACAACTTGTTACCACTCCCACAAGAGGGGAAAACATACTGGACCTGATCATCACCAACATGGGGACTCTATGCTCCAGACCAGAAGTGTATCCCTCACTGGTAAGATCAGACCATAAACTAATCTCACTGGATATTCACATCCCGACCCCACCCCTGCCCAGAAAACCACAGTGAAAAACTTCTCTAAAGCAAATTTCACACTCCTCAAAACCGAGGTGGAATCCTTCAAAGCCCCCGGGCCTGTGGAAAATATGGCCCAAACCGCAGAATCCTTTATAAACGCATTCTATGAACACCTTCAGGAATGCATGGATCATGCGATCCCAAATAAAACCAAGACCCAATCCTCCAAAGGCAGACGTCATGTCTGGTGGACCCCAGCCATAAACAAACTATACAATAGAAGAAGGAAGCTACTAAATGATAGAGCAAAATCCCAAAAAGGGAAGGCATCACTGATCAGTATTAGCAAAAAACTACGGGCACTCATAAAATTGTCTAAGGCCAGCTTCGAGAGAAAAATTGCACAGGACACTAAGGATAATCACAAGGCTTTCTTTAGTTATGTTAGCAACCTGGGTGGTAATTCCCAGATATGCTCAGAATTATTCCAAAATGACAAAAAATACACTGAACCCACAGACATTGCCAACATCCTAGCTGACAGGTTCAGCGCAAACTCCCCCTCCCACCAAAGGGCAAATATCTATCCCAGCAGAGTGCTGCCACCCTGACATCTCAGATGCTCAGGTAAGAGCCGCCCTCTCCAAAGCAAAAAACACAGCATCAATGGAACCAGACGGTGTCCTGGGCTGCGTCCTACATGAACTCCAAGAAGAGCTAAACCCAAACATAAAACTACTGTTCAATCTCAGCCTTACTACAGGATATGTGCCCAAAGAGTGGCGTACAGCAACAGTGGTCCCTCTCCATAAAGGTGGTGCCTCAACGGATCCTGGAAACTATCGCCCCATAAGCCTGACTAGCTTGGTCTGCAAAGCTATGGAAAGGATCATCATGGACCTCATAAATAAAGATATTGGGGACCTACAGACACTGGATCCCACCCAGTTCGGCTTTGTTAAGGGCAGATCCTGCCTCTTAAACCTGATTGATTTCTTTGAAACAGTCACCAAGGCCATTGACGAGGGGAAGGTGGTCCACACAGCCTACCTGGACCTCGCAAAAGCCTTCGATACAATACCCCACTTGGGCATTATAGATAATCTCACCAGCTTAAATATAAACCCCTATGTCGCTAGATGGATTGCAAACTGGCTCAAGGACAGAACCCACATGGTTAGAATTGCTGGAGCCATGTCAGACTCCAAACCAGTTACAAGTGGTGTCCCACAAGGCTCAGTCCTGGGACCTCTCTTGTTCGGTATATATTTCTCGGAGGTACAGGCCAACACGGAAGGACTGTGGCTGACCAAGTTCGCAGATGACTGCAAACTGGGTGCCATAATTGACTCTCCAGCCAACACAAGCATCCTCCAAAAGGGCCTCATAGAAACAGACAACTGGTGCCAGAGCCATGGCCTCAAGCTAAATGCCAAAAGTGTATAGTCATCCCTTTGGCAAAAACAAAGTGCCCACAAATTACCACATAGGTGGTAATCCATTAGGTACAGAAGAAGTAATTAGGGACCTGGGGACCCAAGTTGATAGCAATCTCTCATTTGACAACCATGTGGCCAAAGTGGTTAGAAAAACATTTTATATAGCCCACCTAATCATGAAGGGATTCACATCTAGATCAGGGGAGGTCATCGTGCTTCTTTACTCATCCCTCATCAGGCCCATAATTGAGTACAATGCCCCTTTTGGGATGTACCTTACCAGACACCTGCAGCAACTGGAAAGACCCCAAAAGTACCTCACCAAGAGGATCAAAGGGCTCAAACAGATTCCATATGCTGCCCGGTTAAAGAAACTCCAGCTCTACTCAGTGGCATACCACCTGTTCAGAGGCAATCTGTGCCTGATGTATAAAGCCATGTCCAACCCGGAATTAATGGACATGCTGCACCTCAGAAAATCCAAATCCCATCGAGCTACGTGCTCGAGAGACTTGAACCTCAGCACTGAAATAAATAGGACATGCTGGAGTCACAGATTCATAACCCAGAGGCTTCCTTCACTCTGGAATAAAATCCCAGTCCAGGTTAGGCAGAGTCCCTCATTGACTCTCTTCAAGAGGAATCTTGATGAGTGGATGGGAGATCATAGGTTTACCCCGGGTATCACTTCTGTGTCACTGTTAGACAGAGGCACAGTATACTAACCTCGAAAAAGGGCATAGCAAAATAAATTTAAAATGGGTGGCAAAAGCCAAACACATTCTGGCTAGGCTTATAAATGCCCTAGGGCAGATAGCCTAGTATGAACCTATGAACCTATAAGCACATATCCTAATTCCAGTTTTGCTGAAGCTATTTTCTCAGAGTATGCTGATGGTTTTGATGACAAGTTGGGCAAACTTCCAGTTGTGTATTCTATAAAGTTGGACCCAAAGGTCAGTCCAGTGGTCAGACTAGCAAGAAATGTTCTGATAGCTATGCAGAATAAAGTTAAAGCTCAGTTGGATAAAATTGTGAATCAAGGTGTGATTTGTTAAGTCACAGAACCAACTGAATGGATGTCATCCATGGTAGCAGCCCACAAAAAAGGCACAGACAAAATCAGAATATGTATTGACTCAAGAGATTTGAACAAAGCATTAAAGAGAGTGCATTATCCAATGCATACAGTTGACGAAGTCGCAGTCCTAATACCAAATGCCACTGTTTTTTTCTGTCTTGGATGCAAAAAGTTCATTTTGGCAAGTGATGCTTGATCGCAAATCCTCATTGCTGACTACTTTCAGTGCCCAGTTTGGCATCTATAGATTCCTTGAGATACCATTTGGAATAAATTCTGCAAGTGAAGTCTTTCAGCGTGCAATGCAGCAATTTTTTCAGGTTATTCTTGTGCCATGATAGTAGATGATTTATTGGTTAGAGGCAATGTTGAAGCAGAGCATGACAGAAACCTTAAGAAAGTTCTAGACAGAGCACGTGAAGTGAACTTAAAGCTCATTCCTCTGAAGTGCAAATTCAGACAACCAGAAGTTACATATATAGGTCATTTGTTTACTAGCACTGGCTTGTGACCAGACCCGTCCAAGCAAGCAGCCATTCTTGAGATGCTAGCACCAGATAAAGTTCAAACTCTACAACATTTTCTTGGTGTGGTCAACTACTTAGGCAAGTTTATACCAGAATTCACTGAGTTCATAGCACCTTTGAGAGAGCTGATACACAAAGATGTTATATGGTCTTGGCTGGAACAGCACCAGAGAGCATTTGAAGGCCTTAAGTGGAAAATTGCCACCCCACCTACCTTAAGATAGTATGATGGCAATAAACCAGTAATTGTTTCCTGTGATGCTTCTAAATTTAGTCTTGGCACAGTTATTCTTCAAGAAGGCAGACCTATGGCCTATGCATTTAAAACTCTTACCCAAACTAAAACGCGATATGCTCAAATTGAGAAAGAATTTTTGGCAATAATATTTGCATGTTCAAAGTTTCATGATTATATCTATGGTCTAGCTATTCAGATTGAAACTGATAACCAACCTCTAGTCATTATTTTAAGGAAGCCTATGCATTCAGCTCCAGTGAGATTACAAAGAATGATGCTCAAACTGCAAAAGTACAACTTCAAAATGGTTTATACAAAAGGCAAATGTCTTTATCTGGCAGATACCTTATCCAGATAACCCAGAAATACAACAGAACAGCTTAATGCAGAGAATTTTGACTTTGATGTCATGGAAGTGCATAATTTTTTTTCCCTCAAATATTTTTTTTATTTTCAATTAAAATAACATTTACATAATATTTTTAAAATATCATTTTAAACCACTATATACAATAGTTGCAATAGCCTGACTTTGAGTTATATACACTGTATGTTATTAAATATAGAATTAACAGATCAGTTATAAGAGATGCAATATTGATTATTGCAGTGCCCAACAAAAGTATAACTTTCTTCCAAGGATTATTTATCAATGGCCTGGGATAGATTAAAGTGCATAATATTTCTACCACAAGACTTGATGAGCTGAGAGATCATACAAAGACTGATCCAATTTTGCAAAATCTCAACCACTACATTAATGTTGGATGGCCATCAAAGCAATCTAGTATACCACCTGAAGTGTAAACTTACCTTCCTTGCAGAGATGAGATGTTGATGCAAGATGGCATTATTTTCAAAGGTCCTATAATTGTTGTTCCTGCTTCCTTACAACATGAATATATCCAGATTTTGCATTGTGGTCACCCAGGTTCCGAATCTATCAAAAGAAGGGTGAGAGGACTAGTATTTTGGCCTTCTTTAGTAAAAGACATTGCTAAAGTACTTTCTTCTTGTTCAATATGCAATAGTACTAAATTGCATTTGCAAAAAGAACCACTTCAGGTAAGTCAAGTTCCTGACCTACCTTGGTCAACAGTAGCTACTGATGTATTCGATTGGAACAATCAGCATTACTTAGTGTTGGTAAACTCTTATCACCAAGTTGAAATGTCACTTCTCAGTCCATGGTAGACCAAAGTTATTTCTGACAATGGTACCCAATGTACCAGTCAATTGTTTCAGAAATTTGCAAAAGAATGGGACTTTGTACATGTTACTAGTAATCCAGAGTATCCACAGTCAAATGTACTAGCTGAATATGCAGTACAGAGTGCAAAGCAGTTACTGGAGAGGTCAAAGCATGATAATACTGATGTCTTTTTGAATTTACTCAATTTCAGAAACATACCCCATGACTATATACTTGGTTCGCCTGCTCAGAGATTTCTATCTAGGAAAACCAGACCAACATTGTCTTTCAGTTCCAGTTTGTTGAGACCTAAAGCTAAGAACAACAGAACAATTAGAGCCCAACTGTTCAGAAAGTGTTCTTTCCAGAAGTCCAGTTATGATAAGTCGAGCAGATTTCTTCAGCCACTGAAAGAAGGAGAGACAGTGAGAATACAAACGGCGAAAAGTTTTGACCGGATTGGTCAAGTAACAAGTATATGTACTGAGCCGAGATCCTACTTCATAGATTCTGAGGGTGTGGAGTACAGGAGAAATCACAAACATGTTCTTCTTGTATCAGAACTGATATCACAGCATTGTTCCTGTGATACAGACTCTAGATCTCAGAGCAATCCAGACAAGGTTCCTGTTGCAGAACATATCTTACCTTCAGCTAACAAATCCTTCAGAATTCCCAGTTCCTCCAGAAACTTATTATTTTCACTGGTTAATCTAGAGATCCTAATCATCTGCCCTTTTACAAGGTTTCTCTTTTGCCAAAATGGGTGTTCACTCTGAAAGTGCAGGAAACTGTTCGAGAAAGTAGGCTTTCTAAATATCCTTAACTCAAGGCATCCTTCAAAAATATTTTTATACAAATGTACATCGAAATAATTAACCTTCTCGTTGCCCACTGTATATGTAAATTTAAAGAAACCTGTTGTGGTATTTATATATTCCACAAATTCAACTACCTCATTCTCTGTACCTTCCCATAGCAACAGGATATCAACAAGAAACATGTAATACCTGTAAATATGCTTCTTGAGCTTAGAATCTAAAACAAACTTAGTCTTCCAGTACCAAAGCACAATGTTTGCAAACACTGGTGCTACAATAGCACCCATTGCTACACCTTGGGTTTGTTTGTAATACCCCCCCCTGAAACCATATAAAATTGTTTTTTAACACTAACTCCATCAATATGGTCAGTACATACACTGTGTCACTAGAAAACTTAGTACCCTCTCTAAGTGCATTTTGAAACATTTCCATCCCTTCCTCATGTGGGATACCCAGATATAAATCCTTCACATCAATACTTACAAATACCACTTGTAACCTAAACTTACTCATTGCTAAACTTTTTAAAAGATGCCAAGAGTCCTTAAGCACATGGTCCTTACCCTCAAAAAAAATTTTAGGTGAAAATCCACCATTTTAGCCAAAGGTTCCATTTTGCTCCCTCTCCCCACCACTATTGGCCTCATTGGAGAGTCTTCCAAAATTAGTGGATCTTTGGAATGTCAAAAAAAAAGGGGACCTTAGGGTACTTAACCTTCAAAAACTTTATTTCTTCATCACTAAAACTATATTCCTGAAATAATTCCTTCAATGCCATATCTAGTCTACTGTTAAAAATACTTATTTCATTTAAAGAGGCTACACTAAAATATGTACTATTATTCAGATAGGACAACATTCTACTAGTGTATTTATGCTGTCCCATAATCACAACCCTGGTTTCGTGATCCTAACCTGATGGTTATCCCTCAATTCCCTCAGCACACTATGCTCTTCCTTAGTTAAATTATCATATAACTGTTTAGTTCGATTACCCAACAAATTCCTGATTTCCATTTCAGTTAATTTTTCAAAAATTGCCACTGGGGGAAGCAAAGAGGGGTTATAAGTACTTCTTCTTCTCAGCTGGGTTCTATTACTTTCATTCTTGCCTCCCTTTTCCAATAATAAATTCAAATTAACAGTTCTGGCAAACTTTCACATCCAGGATTGTATCCACCCCATGGTTTTGCCCCTCAGGAACAAATGTGAACCCTTTTGAAAGCAGCTGACCGTTATGTGCATTCAACATTTCATTGGTATAATTGTATATCTTTAACCCCTTAAATTCACTGATTACAACCCTAGCCCCCCCCCCCCCACCACCACCATCCAACATATTTAAACTTGAATCCAAATTTTGGCTAGATTGTAATTGCTCCAAGTGGTCACATTCAGATAGGTTAAATATAAGTTTTAATAACTCATTGTCCATCTTAGGTACATGTTCAAACATATTGTGTGGGGGGTTTCCTTCAAAAATATTACTGTCATATCCTCACAATTATCAACAGCAACAAGCTTTCTGTTATTGTTCACAAAAACAAGTTTTTTATTGTTTAAACAATCTTGGTTCAGGACTTCAGGCATATTTTTACACATTTCACCATCCCCCAAACATATGTTAGAATCATTATCTGTCAGCAAGGTACTATTAAAAAACAGTTCAGTTAAGCATTCTTGATTCTGTGCATTCAACATACTTGTACAGGCTTCAACCCCTTCTAAAACAGACTCTTTGTTACCTAAACATTCATGATTTTGGGCATCAAGTGCATTTTTATAAATTTCAACATCCTCTAACACACCATTAAAGTCATTATCAATCACCAAGAAGTTATTAAAACACATTTCAGTTACGCTTTCTTGGTTTTGCACATCAACAGTACTCGTACAAGCTCCGACACCCTCAAAAACACTTTCATATTCATTAACAGTCCCAAAGGAGCTATTAGTAAACAGTTCACTTACCGCTGGTGGTATCATGGGGGGCCACCTGCCCACCTTCCTCGACCCCCCTGTTAACCTCGATACCCCCCATGGTTCTGTCCATTGTTCCTTGGAGTCCACTGTCCATTTTTGCTTTTTAACCTTGCTGACCATCTCAAAGTTTGATTAAAATCCTGTCCTTTGTTAGTATTAACGTTAGAGTCTCTAAACACTTCCCTTTCTTCACCCTCATTCGTACAAGATACCTCCATTAATACCTCGTCAGAATCCACAAATGAGATCCTCTGTTGGACATTAGCCTTTGAGACCGGATATGCTCTCTTCTCTGTGTAGTCGTCTTCATCTCTTTTCAACTTTTTTCCTTTTCTTTTCTTAATCATGTTCTCGTGTTATTCCACATGTGAAAAAATACTGCGGTACAGTCCCTCATTTAAAGCAAACACCTCTTGTTCCGTGATCTCTCTCTGTAATTTAATAATTTCCTCCTTCAGCTTACCCAGCTGCCATTGGTTGTCGAGGATTAACAACCACATGTATTCCATCCCCATGTGGTCAAAATGTTCCAAACGTTCTTGATGTAATACAGAACCACTCACCAAATTGTTTGGGAAGTTCCATATTCTTAGTCCTTTTGGGACTCACCGCACTCTTATGCAGTCCTCAAAAAAGCCATTGTCCAGTTGCAAACCCCTAAATTTCTTAAGGGTTTTTTCTAATTTCTAAATTTTCTACCTTAAGTCCAAAACCGGTTCTGCTTCATTATGTGCTTCCCCCTGGAGACCAAACAATCTTGGCTGTCTGTTAAACCAACTGACAAAGTCTCCGTTGTTCATTGGGGGAAGTACAGGAGGGGAATTCAAACCCACTTGACCCCTCCTACCCCTCCCATTGTCACCCGTAGACACACCTCCATCAGTTGGCTTCCTCAATTGGGAAGCCACACATACATTCTCTCTAGTGTTGTCTCCACCAACTACAACACCAACACCCTCAGTCACTGTAGAAAAACGTTTTTCTTGCACTAATAATTTCCTTCATACTGGAACAAACCACATCCACCTTCGCGTTGGTTTCGTTAATATACTCCAACAACTGTGTTAACATTATGGACTCTTCAATCTGCAAACTGTCCATCCTCACCAATATCAGTAAACAAAGTACAGAAGATCTTTAAGCAGCGGGAATTGTAAAAACAGGCTCCTGTGCCTGTTGTCCTCTCCTTGGTCCAAGCCCTTGCACTCAAAGGTTCACAGCCACAAAAAACAAGATAAAAAGTCCAAGAATCACCAAATTCAAACTGGCAAAGTACAAGGCTCTCCTCCAAAATAAGGCAACAACACCAGCTTCAAGAGAGGCTGTATAAGCGCTTTTGTTCCTTTATTCCACCATAAAAACAGAACTTCATCAGATACAAAAATACACCTTATTTCCTTCCATTTAAATATCATATATCAGTCATGTATCTGATGAAGTTCTGTTTTTGAATGAAACTCCATAAAAATGTCCCATTCACTTTAATGCAGAGTATTAATTTATCTACCAGACCTACAAAAACCTAAAATACAAAGCGCCAATAAATAAAAAAATCCACATATAAATAAAGCAAAAAAGTCATAAAACTAACCAATCAGAACACAAAAAATAACAATTTCAGCATGCAACTACCCATAGCAATGCAAACCACGACAACAACACACAAATAGAATAAAAAGTATGTACAATCCCCACCATACAAAAACTCACACAGAACAAGTACTAGACAAATGACCAACCTCTATAAATACACAAAATATTTAAAATACACAACAAAATACAATGAAATATACTCCAAGAAAAGAATCGATATATAGAACAGGAAATGTACACATGATACAAAACTGAAAGAGACAAAGAAAACAAAATACATAATATCAAAACAAAAAGAAAGAGCAAAACAAAGTGGAAAGAATAACACCAAACAAAAGACTCCTGTTGTGATTTTCAGCATATTGACACTGAAAGTGCAGAGGCATTACAAAGACCAAAATTCTTGCTTCTCAGAGTATACACAAAACTTTACTGCATAGCAATTTCATATAAATAGCAGATGTGTGGTAAGTAGAGATTTACTGAATAAATTCAATATTTGATATATAATTGTCATAGCTGACCACTCACGATAATAGATAATAAACATATGACAAGTGGCTCTAAACAGGAAATTAAAAAAAAATAATAATAAACCACACAAGAAAAAAAGAAAACAAAAAAACAAAGAAAAGTGAAAATAAAAAATAAACACAAACAACAAGAATGAAATCAGAAAGAACTACTGACAAAAAAATGAATAACAGAAAATAGTGAAAACTTGTGATCTTAAAAAAAGGACAGAAGAAATAAAAAATGGCAAAAAAATTACAACTTACCATTACAAAGCAATAGTACAAGAACTGTATAGTATGCTGTCACAAAAGTATGAATGAAAACAAACCATGACCATCTATAAACCTAAAAAATAAAAATAACTAAAAAACAAAGAAACAAAACAAAACAAGAAAAAAAGAAACAAGGCATATAAGCAAGCAGATTAACATTCATATATAAACAAATAACCAAATGACAGAATTGTCAACAATACCTAATGGAGAAAACTGTTAACTGCGTACATTGTACTGTAAATAAATAACATAAAGCAAATTGCACAAGCACAACTAAACATATTACGGAATAAATGTTTGGTTTAAAACACCTATGAAGTGTGAATGTCACACCTTTATCAGTCTACACACACACCCAGATTCTCAAAAGCTTGCATGGTGTGCAAGATTGGTGCAGAAGCTCAAGCAGGCAATATGTCTGCCGTGCGATCCAGGAACAGTCTGCAGGGGCATGCACGAGCACTCCTGCACTAATCTTGCATGGACGAAGCCCTTGTATGCAAATCACCCATTTGCAGGAGAAATCCATGCAAATGAGGTGAATTTGCGATCCAGGAAGCTTATGACCATCCATGCAGGACTAGTGCAATCAGCAGAATTGTACTCGGTTAGTAACCGAGTACATGTCTGCAAAATCCAAAACGGAGCTATGACAGCCCCAAATAAATGCATCATATCATGTAGTAAGTATAAGACCATTGGCATTGCAAATAGTACAAAAATTTAAAAAATGAACTTTTAATTCTTATTAGCCGATCTTGGCTGTTTAAGCGTAGGGCAGTGGCATGCAAACGGGATCAGGGGGGAATAACAAAATTAACCTAAATTAAGCATCCTAACTAAAATCAGTATTCTGCCATGCAAGTCAATGGCAGGCAGAAGACAACCTGGCCAGTGAGTAGTGGTTGCTAAGGGGGAAGGCTCAGTGCGAGACATGTAACTATGCATTAGCAGGCAATCCTATGCAAATGAGGGGAAGGATAGCGAATCCCAGTTTTACCCAGAATGTGAGGCAGGTCCCAACAGTGTAAGAGTATGAATAGCTGGGTGCAAGCCTAGGAGGTAGGTGACATCATTGGGGTGTGTCAGGCATACTGTAAGTGGATTGGAGCCCTGTGGCTCGGAGTTGTTCCTAGCTTAGCACAGCTAAGCTAGGGGGTGTGTCTAAACCTGCCTAGCAGTCTTTACAAAGCCTAAGCGGGTGTGCACGCTGCGCACTGGGTCATAGGAAGTAAAAAAGAGGTTAAACCAGGAAATAGCAGTAGTGTGCACATTTGAGCACTCTGTTTGCGCGGCGTGCACATGGGCTTAAACAGGAAGGCAATGGAAAGGGAAAACAGCAGTAAGAAGGTAATCAAGGAGAACTAGCTTAGCTGGCAGGTGAAATGTATCAGAATCAGCCAATTACACAGGCAGCAGACCAGCCCAGCCCAGAACACTACTAAAAACTAAGCAAACACCTTCCCCTCTGGTTTTTCCCAAACTCTACACCACCAGTGTATACAAGCGGGGAAATTTTAACTAACAAACCTACAAAATGAGAAGGGCTGCAGCAAACAATGTAGAACAACATGTGCAAGAGGCTGAGAGTGGTGACGATGTGAATGCTGCTAAACAACCCACAGTGAGGAGACGGAGAAGAGTGTACAGACCCAGGGTAACCTACCACGGGCTACATGAGCTGGAGATAGTGGAGAGCTATAGGGTGGACAGAGACCTCCTACAGCAATGTGTTGAGCTGTGCTGGCCACACCCATCACACCAAACTGACCGAGGAAAACCCATCCCAGTGGATATCAAAGTATGTGCAGGCCTAGGTATACTAGCCACAGGTACCTCCCAAAACACAACTGGGGATAACATGGGGATCTCACAGGCATCAGCATCCAGAGTATTCCACCAGTTCCTGGATAACATGTCAGCACATGCCAGTGAGCATGTATATTTCCTCAACACCCTTGAGGTGTTGACCAGCAATATTCATCTCTTCCACCAAATAGCAGAATACCCTGGGGTAGTGGGTGCTATAAACTGCATGCACATATGCATCAAAGCACCACCCGGTGAGCAGGGTAGGGCCTACATCAACCACAGGGGCATCCCCTCCATCAACTGCCAGGTCATATGTGATGCCCAGGGCATTATACGGAATGTGAGTGCAGGCTGCCCTGGAAGCTATGACGATTCCCACATATGGCATCTGACACAGCTGTGCCAGAGATTTGGCAATGGGGACATCCCCTACGGCAACCTAGTGGGGGATGCTGGGTACACACTGGAGCCGTGGCTGATGACATCCATCAGAAATGCACACACCTGAACAACAACGCCATAATGAGGCACACGCACAGGCCAGACATATAATAGAACATGTGTTTGGGATGCTCAGGTCACGGTCCCATTGTCTGGACACATCCGCTGGAGCCTTGCAGTATTCACCAGCTACATGTACCCAAATTGTTATGGTATGTGCTATGCTATACAATATGATCCTGCAGAAACAGCTGCAGCAGGAACAGCATGGGGCAGGGCCACACAGCCCCCCCACCAATGCCAAGGCTTGCACAGGCACAGAGTGACCTGGCAGAGGAACAACCTCAGCCTGCCCCAGTAGGCAGTAGGAGGCGTACCCAGTATGCCCTGGCCTTGGCAAAGAGGCAACACATAGCGTATGCACTGACACAGTCGGGACCCTGGGAATTACACCTTTCTCTGACTCGCGCATACAGTTAAAGGGATACCAAACATGACACTACCTGTGCTCAACCATGTATAGGGTGTGTACTATGTACATCTGACATAGGCAGCCAACCAACACCATCCCCAAGCCTGGCACACCCACAAGGTAAGTCAATCAACCTACCAATTACCATATGGAGTAGAATGTGTTGTTACCTGTAGCTATGGTATGGATGTGAGCATGCAAGGGAATTGGGTGCTGGATGTTATGGCAGCAGACAGTAGACACCCACAGTGGCACCATGACATCTGTAACACATACTGGAGTCACAATAGTAGCCAGTACTACACAGGGTGACAAAACTCACTGCAGGAAATGTGCTGAGTGACATGTGTGTCCATATGACCTACACATGCCAGTCAGGACGGTTCACATATCCAGCAACAGTGAAGAGCTATTTAAGTAGTATGTAGCACCTGCTTTATTGTATCTGAAGAAGTCTTTTCTAGACGAAAGTGCTTATACATAAAGCTTTTCACGCCTTCACTTGTGGCCTGGATTCTTATTTTTTATTTAGATATCCAGCAACAGTGTCAGCCAGCAGGACAGGTGAAGACAAACCCAAACAAAGCCTGTGCCATGGTCCCAGAATGACAGCTATGGTTAACCTCCCCCCAAGCCTACACAGACAGACCACAGCAGAGCAGGCAGTGGGATGTTAGTTCTGAAGGGTAGGAAGTCCAATAATATGTAGGGCAACCAAAGCCACAATCTGTAGTACACTGGTATGCCTCTAGCCAGCACGATAGGTAAGAACACAGACTGAAAAAGAGTACCCGACATACCAGTACAGTCTCAGCAAATGTGTATAAGTGTCAGGAGTGCCACCCAGTCTATGTAGACATATAGTAACAGTCAGGTGTGCCCCCCAATCCTGTGCAGAGATGTAGAAACAGTCAGGTGTGCCCCCCCCCCACTATGCAGAAATGTAGTAACGGTCAATGCCAAATGATTGATGGATACCCTGCAGGGAGCATGCTACCTGTTGGTGTACAACACAAAGGTTAGCACTGCACCTGGACTTGACCTACACAGATGGCCATACTGGGCATGCTCGTGCAATTAGAGAAATGAAGGCAATGTAAGGCAACAACATACTAAAAGATCATACTGGGCATGCTCACACACTTAAACACATGAAGGCCATGTCTGCAAACACCAGTGGACCAGACATATCTGGCAATTGCAGTTGTTATTGCAGACACCCTTCAGTATGCACCACTCATGCCTTGCACACACACAGTGGATAGGAATACAGACATATATGTAAGAACAACACACTATAATAAGCCAAAGGTAGATGGACATAGATGTGTGGAAGAGGGTGACTGTGACAAGGAGCCATCCAGGCCTGTCCCACCCAGCACACAGCCAAAGGGCCCCAAATACATGAGGTGCAGATGTCACTCACTGCAGATACTAGACAAGAGTATCTGTCAGCATTGCAGACCATGTGGTGCACGTGCTAACTGTGCAACATGACTGTACAAGGAAGTAGTCATCTAGCAACTGTATACACGTACCTGTGAAATATGACCCTGTGTGTGTCCCCATATGGTGTGTTAACCCCTACATGAATGGGTAATAGCCCTTGCACACACACTGCCCTCCCCATAGCCCTACTATGACAAGCCATCTGAGGTCATCCAATGTGAAAAACACCTTTGGGAGAGTTGTAGTCTAGTAATCTCCATGGCACATCCCATAACTGCATACTGCTATAGTGTGATAAGCTAGTTAGGTAGGACTTCGAATCGTAGACTTGGCAACTGTGCATGTCTGCCTGTCTGTGTAGAGAGAAATGCTTTTTAGGCTAGCCACACTCCCCACAATCCAAATGCTCAACCTTTGTAAGGCAGCTGATGTCATCCACCTAGTAATACACCTCTGAGAAGCTGTAGCCCAGTAATCTCCATAGCGTGTCCTGTAACTGCATACTGCTGGAGTGCGAAAAACTAGTTAGGTAGGAGTTCTATCCCCAGACATGGCAACTGTGTGTGAGTGCGTGTGTGTCTGTCTGTGTAGAGAGCAATTCTTTTTAGGCTAGCCACACTCCCCACAATCCAAATGCTCAACCTTTGCAAGGCAGCTGATGTCATCCACCTAGTAATATACCTCTGGGAAGCTGTAGCCCAGTAATCTCCATAGCGCATCCTGTAACTGCATACCGCTGTAGTGTGATAAACTAATTAGGTAGGAGTTCTGTCCCCAGACATCGCAACTGTGTGTGAGTGCGTGTGTGTCTGTCTGTGTAGAGAGCAATGCTTTTTAGGCTAGCCACACTCCCCACAATCCATATGCTCAACCTTTGCAAAGCAGCTGATGTCATCTACCTAGTAATACACCTCTGGGACGCTGTAGCCCAGTAATCTCCGTAGCACGTCCTGTAACTGCACACCGCTGTAGTGTGATAAACGAGTTAGGTAGGTGTTCTATCCCCAGACATGGTGAGTGTCTGTGTGTGTGTCTGTCTGTGTAGAGCGCAATGCTTTTCTGCCTAGCCACATTCCCCCAATGCAAATGCTCAACCTTTGCAAGACAGCTGATGTCATCAACCTAGTAATACACCTCTGGGAAGCTGTAGCCCAGTAATCTCAGTAGCGCGTCGTGTAACTGCATACTGCTGTAGGGTGATAAACTAGTTAGGTAGGAGTTCTATCCCCAGACATGGAAAATGAGTGTTTGTGTCTGTCTGTGTGTGTAGAGGGCAATGCTTATTAGGCTAGCCACACTCCCCACAATCCAAATGCTCAACCTTTGCAAGGCAGCTGATTTCATCCACCTACTAATACACCTCTGAGAAGCTGTAGCCCAGTAATCTCCATAGAGCATCCTGTAACTGCGTACTGCTGTAGTGTGATAAACTAGTAAGGTCGGAGTTTTGTCCCCAGACATGGCAACTGTGTGTGTTTGTGTGTGTGTGTCTGTGTAGAGAGCAATGCTATTTAGGCTAGCCACACACCCCACAATTCAAATGCTCAACCTTTTGCAAGGCAGCTGATGTCATCCACCTAGTAATACACCTCTGGGAAGCTGTAGCCCAGTAATCTCCATAGCATGTCCTGTAACTGCGTACCGCTGTACTGTGATAAACTTGTTAGGTAGGAGTTCTATCCCAGGCATGGCAACTATGTGTGAGCGTGTTTGTGTGTGTGTCTGTGTATAGAGCGATGCTTTTTTGGTTAGCTACACTCCCCACAATCCAAATGCTCAACCTTTGTAAGGCAACTGATTTCATCCACCTAGTAGCACACCTCTGGGAAGCTGTAGCCCAGTAATCTCCGTAGCACATCCTGTAACTGCGCTGTAATGTGATAAACTAGTTAAGTAGGAGTTCTATCCCCAGACATGGTAAGTGTTTGTGCGTGTGTTTGTTTGTCTGTGTAGAGAGCAATGCTTTTTAAGCTAGCCACACTCCCCACAATCCAAATGCTCAACCTTTGCAAGGCAGCTGATGTCATCCACCTAGTAATACACCTCTGGGAAGCTGTAGCCCAGTAATCTCAATAGCGCATCCTGTAACTGCGTACCTCTGTAGTGTGATAAACTCATTAGGTAGGAGTTCTATCCCCAGACATGGAAACTGTGTGTGAGTTTTTGTGTGTGTGTCTGTCTGTCTGTGTAGAGAGCAATGCTTTTTAGGCTAGCCACACTCCCCCCAATCCAAATGCTCAACCTGTGCAAGGCAGCTGATGTCATCCACCTACGAATACACCTCTGGGAAGCTTTAGCCTAGTAATCTCCATAACGTGTCCTGTAACTGCGTACCGCTGTAGTGTGATAAACTAGTTAGGTAGGAGTTCTGTCCCCAGACATGACAACTGTGTTTGTGTGTGTGTCTGTCTGTCTGTCTGTGTAGAGAGCAATGCTTTTTAGGCTTGCCACACTCCCCACAATCCAAATAATCAACCTTTGCAAGGCAGCTGATGTCATCCACCTAGTAATTCACCTCTGGGAAGCTGTACCCCAGTAATCTCCATAGTGTATCCTGTAACTGCGTACTGCTGTAGTGTAATAAACTAGTTAGGTAGGAGTTCTATCCCCAGACATGGTGAGTGTGTTTGTGTGAGTCTGTGTAGAGAGCAATGCTTTTTAGGCTACCCACACTCCCCACAATCCAAATGCTCAACCTTTGCAAGGCAGCTGATGTCATCCACCTAGTAATACACCTCTGGGAAGCTGTAGCCCAGTAATCTCCATAGTGTGTCCTGTAACTGTGTACCACTGTAGTGTGATAAACTAGTTAGGTAGGAGTTCTATCCCCAGACATGGCGGGTGTGTGTGTGTGTGTGTGTGTGTGTGTGTGTGTGTGTGTGTGTGTGTGTGTGTGTGTGTGTGTGTGTGTGTGTGTGTGTGTGTGTGCGTGTCTGTGTAGAGAGCAATGCTTTTTAGGCTAGCCACACTCCCCACAATCCAAATGATCAATGTTTGCAAGGCAGCTGATGTCATCCACCTAGTAATACACCTCTGGGAAGCTGTAGCCCAGTAATCTCCATAGTGTGTCCTGTAACTGCATACTGCTGTACTGTGATAAACTTGTTGGGTAGGAGTTCTATCCCCAGGCATGGCAACTGTGTCTGAGTGTTTGTGTATCTGTATAGAGAGCAATGCTTTTTAGGCTAGCCACACTCCCCACAATCCAAATGCTCAACCTTTGCAAGGCAGCTGATTTCATCCACCTAGTAATACACCTCTGAGAAGCTGTAGCCCAGTAATCTCCATAGAGCATCCTGTAACTGCGTACTGCTGTAGTGTGATAAACTAGTAAGGTCGGAGTTTTGTCCCCAGACATGGCAACTGTGTGTGTTTGTGTGTGTGTGTCTGTGTAGAGAGCAATGCTATTTAGGCTAGCCACACACCCCACAATTCAAATGCTCAACCTTTTGCAAGGCAGCTGATGTCATCCACCTAGTAATACACCTCTGGGAAGCTGTAGCCCAGTAATTTCCATAGCATGTCCTGTAACTGCGTACCGCTGTACTGTGATAAACTTGTTAGGTAGGAGTTCTATCCCAGACATGGCAACTATGTGTGAGCGTGTTTGTGTGTGTGTCTGTGTATAGAGCAATGCTTTTTTGGTTAGCTACACTCCCCACAATCCAAATGCTCAACCTTTGTAAGGCAACTGATTTCATCCACCTAGTAGCACACCTCTGGGAAGCTGTAGCCCAGTAATCTCTGTAGCACATCCTGTAACTGCGCTGTAATGTGATAAACTAGTTAAGTAGGAGTTCTATCCCCAGACATGGTAAGTGTTTGTGCGTGTGTTTGTTTGTCTGTTTAGAGAGCAATGCTTTTTAGGCTAGCCACACTCCCCACAATCCAAATGCTCAACCTTTGCAAGGCAGCTGATGTCATCCACCTAGTAATACACCTCTGGGAAGCTGTAGCCCAGTAATCTCAATAGCGCATCCTGTAACTGCGTACCTCTGTAGTGTGATAAACTCATTAGGTAGGAGTTCTATCCCCAGACATGGAAACTGTGTGTGAGTTTTTGTGTGTGTGTCTGTCTGTGTAGAGAGCAATGCTTTTTAGGCTAGCCACACTCCCCCCAATCCAAATGCTCAACCTGTGCAAGGCAGCTGATGTCATCCACCTACAAATACACCTCTGGGAAGCTTTAGCCTAGTAATCTCCATAACGTGTCCTGTAACTGCGTACCGCTGTAGTGTGATAAACTAGTTAGGTAGGAGTTCTGTCCCCAGACATGACAACTGTGTTTGTGTGTGTGTCTGTCTGTCTGTCTGTGTAGAGAGCAATGCTTTTTAGGCTTGCTACACTCCCCACAATCCAAATAATCAACCTTTGCAAGGCAGCTGATGTCATCCACCTAGTAATTCACCTCTGGGAAGCTGTACCCCAGTAATCTCCATAGTGTATCCTGTAACTGCGTACTGCTGTAGTGTAATAAACTAGTTAGGTAGGAGTTCTATCCCCAGACATGGTGAGTGTGTTTTTGTGAGTCTGTGTAGAGAGCAATGCTTTTTAGGCTACCCACACTCCCCACAATCCAAATGCTCAACCTTTGCAAGGCAGCTGATGTCATCCACCTAGTAATACACCTCTGGGAAGCTGTAGCCCAGTAATCTCCATAGTGTGTCCTGTAACTGTGTACCACTGTAGTGTGATAAACTAGTTAGGTAGGAGTTCTATCCCCAGACATGGCGGTGTGTGTGTGTGTGTGTGTGTGTGTGTGTGTGTGTGTGTGTGTGTGTGTGTGTGTGTGTGTGTGTGTGTGTGTGTGTGTGTCTGTGTAGAGAGCAATGCTTTTTAGGCTAGCCACACTCCCCACAATCCAAATGATCAATGTTTGCAAGGCAGCTGATTTCATCCACCTAGTAATACACCTCTGGGAAGCTGTAGCCCAGTAATCTCCATAGTGTGTCCTGTAACTGCATACTGCTGTACTGTGATAAACTTGTTGGGTAGGAGTTCTATCCCCAGGCATGGCAACTGTGTCTGAGTGTTTGTGTATCTGTATAGAGAGCAATGCTTTTTAGGCTAGCCACACTCCCCACAATCCAAATGCTCAACCTTTGCAAGGCAGCTGACGTCATCCACCTAATAATACACCTCTGGAAGCTATAGCCCAGTAATCTCCATAGCGCATCTTATAACTGCATCCTGCTGTAGTGTGATAAACTATGTAGGTAGGTGTTCTATTCCCTGACATGGCAAGTGTGGATGTATGTGTGCTTGTGTGTGTGTTCCTTTGTCAGTGTTGGGAGCAATACTTTTGAATCCATTCACAGACACTACAACCTCCAATGGTCCACTTTGACAAGTTTGCCGATGTCATCAACTATGAAATACACCTTTGGGGAAGTGACAGGCCAGTAATCTCTCTGGCTTATGCCATAACTGTGTACTGCTGTAGTATGATAAACCACTTAAGTAGAAGTTCTAACCCCAGCCTTGGCAACTGTGTGTGTTTTTGTGTGTCTGTTTGAGTCTGTCTGTGTAGAAAGCAATGCTTTTTAGGGTAGGCTCACCCCCTGCAATTTAAATGCTGATGTCATCCACCCCGAAATACACCTCTGGGAAGGTTGTAACCCCGTAATCTCTGTAGTGCATGCCATAACTGCATACTGCTGTAGTGTGATTCAGAACTCTGGTAGGGTTCTATACCCACCCATGGCAGTTCTGGATGTTTTGTGTGAGTTCCACTGTCTGTCTAGGGACCAATGCATTTTAGGCCAGTCACACTCAGTAAATGTCAAATGCCCTACTTGGCAATCCTGCTGATGTCAGCCAATGTGATATACACCTTTGGGGAAGGAATGCTGCAGTAATCACCGTGGTGCATACTATAACTGTGTAGTTCTGTAGTGTAATAAACTAGTTAGGTAGGGGTTCTACTCTCAGACCTGACAGGTGCATGTGTGTGTGTTTGTACCTCATAACCTGTGTGGAGGAGGGTGTACGTGTGTGACACCTGGGCCCAATGTGTAGCGGGTTTTGCAATTTTTTTATATGGTGGCCCTAGTACATATCACAATGTCCATTGTACAGGGAAAGCAGCTGTGAAATAGCTGAAAGGCTGGGGTGCATATCCATACCCATACATGTGACATCAAGGCCAGGCAATCACAGTTAGCAACCCCAGTGTTACCCAGAGCACACTCTCAACCCATGTCTCATACACACATACATGGCGAGGCAATAGCCAAGATGTGTGTAGTACACTGCATATTGGTGACTGATAGTAACTATGGTGTGAATGCAGTGGCCTACAGAGGCCATGGCACCCTATCCATCAGTACGATAGGCACATAACTGCAGACAGTGCACCTTCAGTATGTTTCCCACTAGATACCTGCAACAACTGTGGTTCCATTACATGTGATCCACAAAGGACATACCATGCCTTACACACATGCCCTGTATGGACAGATGCCACGGACACCAGGGAATACCTGTAGCATGCTATCAATGTAGGTGCAGGGTCAACCAGCTGTCCCTTACCTAGCCCCACCACATGAGGGCAGGACTGTCGCATCTGATGATAACATTCTCTGTACACAACATGGGCCAGACAAACCAGGTACAGTTCCACATGCTACTGTACATGAATGTGGGATGTGTGTGCATCCCAAACACCATCCATGTCATGGTGTATAGAACACATACATGCCAAGCATTGCACAGCACTGGCCATGCACAATAGTAACCCAGGAGACTGGATGGTGAATACTATACCCATCTGTGTGGTCCATTCCAGACACTACACCCCTTAGCCATAATGCAGACCATTCTCATGTGGCCTGATCCCAAGGTATACCCCTCACCTAACCTTGTACAGCCATTTGGCAGTGTCAACCACTACACACCCCTGATGCAATGCACACATGCACGCTGGTACTAGCACCCTGTCTCTGTGTGTGTGGTGTATGATGCGTTCGACCACATTCACACCCAGTATCACCCCCATTGGCATACTGAAGCATGCTGTCTAATGACAGACACTGTCACATACCCTTTGACCATAGAACCCCAGGATAACCCCTGTGGGGCAATTGATACCTATGTATTACTGTACTGTGGCAAGGTAACTGTTTAGGAAGTGTATTCATTACCCTGTCAAGTAGGCAGTGTGTACAAGTCCCTTACAGAGTGTGGCTGTGTTGATGCTGACACCTGTTCATGTGGACAGGCTCATGTGCTACACCTACTGTATCACAACAGTGTTGCAGATGTCACTCACCAGCACATATACATCTGGACAGCTCACCAACATGTAAGCTATGTGATGCATGCAATAACTGCATACACATGTGATAGCTATGCATAGTCAGTCAGGTGTTTGAAACCCCGTACTGGTAGGTTTGTGACATAAACATACTTAAGTTTTACTCACCCACACCTTCCCCGGCATACTTTGTTTCTGTTTGTCCCACCCACACCCTCTCTGGTGGATGTGGGATGTAGACCTGCTTTGCTAGACAGCAGCTTGTGTTTTGTAAGTGATGGTCATGATCTGCTGATGGCCGCTGCACCAATTCCAGTCCTCCTCTAGCTGAGTGCATGTGGAACAGCTGTGGTAACATTCCCATAGCCAATTGCATGGTAACACCCTCCAATATCTAGGAACATCATTTTGGTGCTGGCCCTTTACATCCACTGTGGGCAAGAACTAGATCTGTCATTTGGCGAAATGCATCTCAGATGGACTGGGAATTTACCTCTAACAACTTACACTGTGGAAACAGGGCAACACACAGGAAGGGGATGTGCCCTGCCTGACTACAGAAAGTGCTGCTATACTGCATGTGGAGTAATGTTGGTTTAACAGTGTGTGTGTGGATATGGCTGCCCTACATGTTGTAATACCTGCTGTGTCAGTACTGTGTTTATGAGGAATCCACATCTGCAGGGTCGTCTGCAGACTGGGCAGTGTGTTGTGCCATTGGTGTCATATGTTACCCACAGAGCACGTATATGTGATCTGCAGAAGTTAGTGTGTGTATTGTGAACATGTTCTTTAGCCTGTGTACAGACTGTGGTAGATCTCATTGTTATAGGCCCCATCCTATCTGATGTTACATGCTTCTCCACTGTATGTTATCATTTTGGTTTACATGTTGGTAGGGCCATGCACACACATGTCCCATACCACAGACAGACAGCAGACCACACCGTGTAGCATTCCAGTATATGTAAGGTTAGTCTGTGAGTGGCACATATGAGGATGTTTTTGAACAGATGGTCCATACACTGTACTTTTATGCTAGCTCACCATATGTGGCTGTGGCTGTGTTCACATTGGATGTGGTTATGCACCTTCACACAGGTGTATCTTACCCTGTGGTATGACATGCCTGCAGAGCCTACTATATATGCAGGTACATGTGCATTCCCCCATAGGAGATGTTGGCCAGTGTTGTGCCAGTCTGCCTGTAGCCTGCACAGTGCATGGCTACATGTCTAGCAGCTTAGTGTACATATCCAGAAAGATGTCATGTGGAGATACTTGCCAGATGTACTGCTGCTGGGTCTCCATTAACAGTCATGTATGTCAGACAGAGCAGTGGGATGCTGTACAGATGTATGTCACTATCTAATGGGTAGTATGTGGCCATGGAACCCCTGTACCTGTGGTATTATGTGTCAGGGCAGACAGGGGTGTGTGAATGCATAACCTATGGTGGCATATGTATACCAGTCATTATGTGTTATACCCATCTACATGGCTATTAACATCCATATTGTCATGCATGGTGTACATGTTTAGCACTAAGGGGTTCTGTGTATACGTCTGGACTGTAAGGAGTGTTTCAGAATGTCCACATATACTGGCCAATATCTGTGCTGCAGTCCATGGGGGCATTACATGCTAGCAGTGGTACTTTACCAAGATGTCCTTAGGATGTCTGTCAGTAGCCAATGGCACACATGTGGAAAGCAGATGTAACCTCCCACACACACCATGTCTGTGAAGACAATCCCAATTACAGTAGCAATAGTCTATCAATATACCTGCTATACATACCTGACATCCACTTGCACTACAACATTGGGACTATAGGGGCTGGGGTAGGTCTACACTCCATGTCCAGGACATATGGTGAGGACATCTGTACATATAATCATCCAGATAAATATCTATGATTACACATATACATATCGACATATATAGATGGGTATGTATATGTACATAGATATACATATACACACCCAGATATATACATATACAGAGCAATATATGTCTACACATATACAGATAGTGATACATATGCACATAAACGTTTGGATAACTACAGATATTTCGACAGTAGTAGGTATATCGGTATAGATATGTATGCACATATAGTCATAGATATCTAACTATATACCAGCATAACTAGGCATATCTGTACACATAGGATGTGCATACATATATAGCTATATACACATATCTATATGTACATATATGTATACCTATATATACACATATATATAGATACATATATGTATAGATATGTACACATATGTACACACGAAGAGGTGTACACATGGTCATATATATGTAGCACTATACAGATGTGTAAACAGACATATGTATGTCTATACCTGTGTATGTACATGTAGACATCTATACACCTATATGTATACAACCATATACCTGTGATGAGTAAACATCATGGTTGCGTATAACCTTCCACATGTAACCCACCATATGTTTCTGCTATGTGTACATTAGGATAAAAAAAATATGTGATGTAACAATCATATTAATGACAAGGACTACACAATCTAGGACGTAAAGGCAAGTGTTCAATACCACTCAATTTGGGTAATGACAGCTATGTTGGTAACACAACAGCTGTCCCCACAGTGGTCATGGCGTAGTGGTCATGTGTTGTAACTTCAGTGTAAAGGGCCCTGAGTTCATGACCTGCAAGGGCTGCTCATTTTGTTGCTGACCAGAACAAAGTCTGTTGGATACAGAGTGTTTAAGGCAGTGTTTGTGCAATGTAGGCCACACACCTCAGTATCACGACATTGCTAGTTAGGAGTCTAGTCCCAGTGTTGGCAAGTCACAGTGTGCGTGTATGTGGATGGGTCTACATCAGGTTGCAGGGTATACATGCCTCAGTGGGCCATCTGTCCATGTGGCACAGGCAATATCCGGTATAGTAACCTGTGAAATGTGTTCAACTGTACCCTAGCTATGTCACTGCCATGGTGTCACCACAGTGACATACCCCATTGTGCATTATGACTGCAGACCATCCTCGTGCTGACACGTACACCTACAACACACCTGCATATCAGTTTAGAGACCACAACCAGGCAGTGTTACAAACAGCTAGAAGGCATCATTTCTGGATGCCTACACTACCTGCCAATCATGCCTCACACTCTACACCCTACTACATGTTACACTGCAGGACTGTGGTACACTGGTGTACAGTCACCCTGTGCATCAGAACCATATCAGCCTGTCCCTGTATCGATGGTATGGATGACAGGGATGGGGCACAGGTATCATCATATGCACACAGCATCCTCGTGCTGACACATGTACATCTACAACACACTTGCATATCAGTTTAGAGACCACAACCAATCAGTGTTACTAACAGCTAGAAGGCATCATTGCTGGATGGCTACACTACCTGTCAATTATGCCTCACACTCTACATCCTACAACATGTTACACTGCAGGACTGTGGTACACTGGTGCACAGTCACCCTGTCCATCAGAACCATATCAGTCTGTCCCTGTATCGATGGTATGGATGACAGGGATGGGACACAGGTATCATCATATGCACAGGGTGTGGTGTTGGTCTGCCAGAGACCAAGGGTGGGCCATACATTTGACAGCATGTGTGTGGATGAGGGGTGTATTCTGGGGAGCTGGCTGAGGTGATGTGGTGTGTGTAGGTATGAGGGCCCTAGGTGTGTTTGCATAGTGTGTAGGTATGCATGCACACAGTTCTACCTTGTGGCTGCCCTACACAGGTATTTATGGACAGCTGCAGACCATACCTGGCAGGGTGTACAGTTCACTGCCTCCAGCCACAGACATGTGGACTGTGCCTACCAGGGGTTCCGCGGGAATGTGCAGGTACAGGCGTTGAAGTGCTACTCTCACCTGCTGATGACATTTGTCCGCTGGTACCACATCCTTCCTGGGACTGGCCAGGACCATGTGCACATGGCCTGCTGTGATGTGGTGTGGACAGCACGCCCCCTGCACTGCTGGGACTGCTACTGTCACTACAGGAGCCCCGTGGTGTCCTAGTGCACCCATGCTGAGTGCCAGCTGTTGGTGTTGCTGGGCCACGTCCATATGGGCATTGCCACATCCCCACCACATGTCGAAGGACAGACACACCATGGCTGATGAGGGCTATCAGCTCATCATGCCATCTATCCGCTTGCTCATCAGAAGCACGGATGGCAGCCGCCACTTCACAGTGGTTGTCACCTACAGTGGCAAGTGCAGCCCTCTGCAGCCTAAGGCCCTGTCTGGTGTAATGCTCAATACATGCCTGTGCTGCCATTACAGCCTGGAACATGCATCTGTTTGGTTGCAGCTATGTTGCCTATGTCAGGAGCATGATGTCCAGTGGCCCTACCACGAGCACCCTGGGACATCCACCTATGTGGCAGCCTGCCAGACATCCGGCTATGCCTGCTGCAACTGGACACAGTAGGCATGGTTACCACACTTTCTCTTGCACTGCCACTGAACACCAGATGTCCCTCTGCTATGGCCACTGGTGCTGGGGTGTGTATAGACACTGTAACTGTGTGTGGGGGTGGGGTGGCTGAAAGGCAGATGTCAAATGTTGGCACAGTGTCGGCCCCTGACAACCCCACCTGTGCCTCACCATTATCATCATCATCAACATCGGTGTCTGTTTGGACATCTATTTTAGATTGGGTGCAGGAGGGATCCTGACCCACCTTGCCACCTGTGGGGGAAAACAATAACAGCACTTTAAAACCTGTACAGCATTGCTTAACAGTACACACACACACACACACACACACACACACACACACACACACACACACACACACACACACACACACACAAGCACACACACATACACATCTCCTTACTACCTACCTGTCCATGCCTTTACAGACAGTCCCACATATATGTCCATGTGTTACCCCATCCTGCATCACACTTGTTAACATACACACATTGCTATCACTCATTAACATCACAGTCCTCTAAATGCCCACACATGCGACCACAACACAAGGCATGTTGCTACACTACCTGCCTGACTTGTGTGTAGTGGAGTAACATGGCCTCAATGCTGTCATTTGATATGTACCCTCTGCATGGCCGGAATGATGTGCATGGCCCCTATATGTGTGGGCTACCATGTTGTAGCCATAATAGCTCGCACTGGTGTGTCATGTGTATGCAATGCTCAGTAAATGCTGGATATGCTGCTCAGTCGGCCCATCAAGTGTCAGCTGTAATATGTGGATACACTCCCTGGTGTTGACTATTACTTCCCCAATGCATCTGTAGAGCTGCATACATGGTCTGTAGGTGACCTCTCCGCTGACAGCAATATTAAATGTGTACCTGGGGTCTTCCTTCCCTCTGGATGCCTTATTCAAGCTACAAGCCATATTATACTATTTGCTGTTATTCCTGGTGTGCAATGTGGCACTCCATGTCCATGTACTGCACAGTCCCAAAGGTGGGGTACAGCCATATGAACACCCCACAATCACACATGTGCATACATGGCCACACACACAAACACACACATGCACACACGCATCATACATACATCTTCCTCCCACCACTTTGCCAGAGTGACCATGCAGGCAAACTAACTAACCGCCAGGATGCACACACACACACACACACACACACACACACACACACACACACACACACACACACACACACGTGCGCGCGCGCAGGTGAGGATGCACAATGATCGTACGCACAGTCCTCCAAATACCCATCTGCCAACACGCAGAACATATGGTACAGAACAGCAAGCAGTTCAGCTATACTCACACCATGCTAGCAGCAGTATACATATGTATGATGCAGGTGCTGTGACTACGTGATGCCCCTTCCCCTGGATACCTCTGCACCCATGTACACATTATTGCTGTGCACCTGTTCTGCACCCTGCCATGAACTGTGCCCCACAACTCACAGGTGTCCGACCCATTACGGAATGTGTAGTACTGTGTCAGTTATGCTAGCTGTACCTCTCACAGCCCCTATGTGTTTCAGCAACACATACCTGGGATGACATGTGGACTGTTTTCATTGGTGAATCCCGGATGCCTGATTTACAGCTGTCAACATCAACAGACCATGTATGGTCACTGCAGAAATGCTTACACTGACAACCATCAGAGCATACCGTGGCTATGGGAGGTGTACACATCTTTATTGCTTTTACACACACATCCATGATCTGGCATGGGACCACAACACTGTAGATCTTAGCTGTGCACACACCCGCTATGTAACATATGTCCTGTATATTCACATGCAGTGTCTACAGATTGTGGTAGGTGTGCAGCTGCTGACTGCAATGCATACACACCATGTGGGGATGTGTGTGCACACCCTTATCATGATAGTTTATCAGACCTCTTCTTGTGTGTACTACAGCAGTCACTGCTCATGGCAGGGTATACCAGTGTGGGCCTTCCGCAATTGCCAGTGTATGTTCAGCCTACCCTACACATGTCCCCCTATTCTGCATGATTGCAATGTCCACCCATGTGCACATACCATGGTGTTCACACAATGTCATCACTATTGCAGTATGGGTAGGGTTATGGCTGCCACAGGTCCTGGACCTGACCATATGCAGATAGAGCCATTACTACCATCGTTAGGATCCTTGCTGCAGTGCACTGGTGTTTCATGCTGAAACCCCCCCTCAGCATTTATGCAGATGCATGACAGGTAAGCCCTACATATATGTGTCAGCTTGCAGTGTATCATACACTGCACACCACATGTTGCAGCTTAGACCCAGCTGATAATGTGGACTATTGTAACTTTGTATGTCATAGTGTATCTCAGCAGCAGTTGGCATTGCCCTACAGGTATGTACAGTGGTGTTGTACTGTATATGGGTGTTGTCCAGAACATGTTGCTACTGTAGGCCATGTCTATCAACAGTATGTTACCCCCTGTGGACACATTCCACAATGACAGGATGTTAGTTGTCATGCAGATGTGTGACATACCCTTTCAATACCCCATCATGTTCACCCCATGAGATCATGCACTTCACAGCAACAATACATGCACATGTACAGCATGCATTCAGGGTAGGTGTGTTAGATGTGTGCATGGAATATTACATCACCATTACCAGTCTGATGTGTTGGCATGCATCTACATAAGACATACTCACCAGTTTCAGGCTGCTGCCTTGCTGTTACCCTGGTGGGACCTACATAAGTGGGTGAGAGATGCAATGTCAGTGCCCACACCTGTGGCATTGCTAAAGGCTGGGTGCAGTACTACCATACATCTACTTTAAATTCACACAATACTACCACATCTGGACATCTGTTTATCACTACGATGCAGCAAAACATTGTTTGTAAAATATATCAGATATGCATGATCTACATGTACCACTGCGGATATTTACATAACAGTGGTCTGCATATGCCTCCTGTGTCCTTGCCTGCACGCTTCTCGGCTGTTGTGTGGGTGACACCTACCTCCACAAAGGGGTCCAGTGGTTGATGTTGTTCAGGATGGGCAGGTGCCACGAGGCTGGCCAGGAGCTCCTCCACACGTGTCAGTGGGGGGTGGATGGCATGGCCCCTCCTGTGGCAAGATGATCCCCCCGGACTACATCAGCATGCCGACAGGCATTGCAACGCAAGTTGCTGCAATGATACCGGACCTGCTCATAACTGCGGTTATGCAGGCCGACATCATTGACCCTGTGGATGAGATCCTTCCACAGGACGGTCTGCTCCTGCTGTTCCTGTGCTGTCCTGCCAAACATGACCTTGAAGTGCAGTACCAGGTGGTTTATTATCACGTGGTTCTCCTCTGCAGAATATTCAGGGAGCCGGATGTGTGCCATTGTGTCTGAAAAACATGAAGATGGGAACAGGCCTGAGCGACTCATATGGCAAGGTTACCACAGTTCATAATACACATCTCTCTCACCCCCCCACCATATCAGTGTCAAAAGACTATACACACAACTCATTAGGTATGGCTATAGCTTAACTACCATTTGGACAGATTGTGTAGTGTACCACACCTTCGCCTATGTGATTGTAACCATGTCCCCCTGTGTGGACACTAACATTGCGGGCCTGTTACAGCCTATTCACTTGCATGCCATTGTCAGGGCCACTATGGTTACATATATGCCAGTAGTATGGCTGCTCTGAGATTGCTGCACATCTGACAGTCTGTGTTATAGGGGGGTGCTATGCATGCTGTTGGACATGTTCCGGGATTGTGTAGACTATTACTACCAACATATGTACTATGACAGTGACACAATAACATGTCTATGTTCCATTGGCCAGCTGATCCACCTTGCCACACCCATCTGACCAGAATACCTGGCCACATCACATGCATGTGCCAACCTGGGGCCTCCTCCTGCACTCTTACAGCCATACCATCAGGTGAAACCACCCATGGGATGTTGGCCCACCCCCCTCAGGCACACACCAACATGTCCCTGTCCCCTGAGCTCAGGTCTAGGGTCTATTCCATACCAGGCTCCACAGACACATGAGGGATGTGCTACATCCATCTGAGGTACCCAGTACACATTCACCTGGCCAACATTGTCTTCCTGCTCAGCCACCAGCCTGGCACCTTCAGGACATGGACTGATGTTGTGAGTGGGAGTTGGTGGGAGCCTTGTTCCCATTGTGGGCATATTGGGGACCATGGGTCATCCACATCACAAGACCACACACACCATCCACTGTGTTTACCCACCACATGTGTCACATACCACCCCTGTAGACTGTCCTCTATAGCTACCACTCCTGACCACTTCCACATGTGTATCTGCCATACTTCTCCATTTTCCCAATGCAAACTTCACAAGTGGGGGCATTGTGGTACTAGGATGGGACTAACATGTGACATACCTGTCCATGGTGCACACACTGCCTACTGTAGATATTTGTCTGTATTGCTATGTGTGCTGCTGCCTCGCACATAGCACACATCACTGTGGTAGTGATATAGGGACATGTCTTACCATACATCTCTGTTTGTGTGTGTGTTTGTACAGATGTTGACATTTGCATATCGGTATTTATATGTGTGTAGATATATGTAACTTCATATATATGTGAATAACACAACGGCCAGCAAGTACTGTTCCAAAACCATTTTATTAACGAATGCACAAGGGATATATAAATATATCCTGCTCCAAACCGGTTTCGGTTCCCCTTCTTCAGTGGAGCTGAAAATTATGGAAAAGCCAACATCTGATTCCCTTTTATAGTGTCAGTAAACATTATAAACCAATCAGAATTCAAACATCTTTTCAAACATATTTTCTTAATATGAAATAAACCCAGCAACCATATTGTGAATATACCTTAGTATTATTTAAACATATATGGGCTAACACAATGCCCTATATGTATATATATAAATTAATATATATAAATGAACATAAAATAATGAAAAATAAAAAATAAAAATAAAATACACAGAAATATTTTCACATTGTCAAACTCAAATCTAAATATATGGAACAATTGATTAGGATATAGAAACAATACTTAATAAATATATATCATATGATAATATTTGATAAATAATCTATGTTATATAAGATATATCAATCATAATAATGCATAGATATATATCACAAGAGATGTATTATAGGTGATCATTAATACCTGGCGGAATAATGCACCCAAATGTATGATCAATATTTCTCCTTTTCTGTCAAAATATTGTCCCAGCCTTGTTGGTGACTCCTATCACCAACAACCCTGTCAATAATAGTGAACTTAAATTTTGCCGTGGGATGTTTCATAGTGTGTAAATAAAGGGCATTAGTAGATATTTTGTTCTTAATATTACTTCTATGTTCCCCAATTCTTATTCTGAGGGGCCTAGAAGTCTTTCCCACATAGAATGCAGAGCATTGACAAGTGGCAAGATATATTACCCAACTCATCGAGCAATTACCAAAAAATTTTAGATCATAAACTTTGCTGGTATTGGCACTACTAAAAGATTTAGTTTTATTAATATCCAAACAAGACATACAATGTCCACAAGGATAGGTGCCAATCAATTCTTTGCCCATAATGGTGAGCTGTTTATACCTTGCCCTCCACTGCTATGATGTTTAAAGTGTGAGAACATAGAGGCTAAAGTTTTGCCCTTTCTATAAGAAAATTGACAACATGTCCCCAGATGTTGTCTAAGAATATCATTAGCCATTAAGATATTCCAATTTCTCTCTATCACACCTCTAATAACTTGATTGTTTCTACCATAGGTAGTGACCAATCTCATAACTTCATCTCCTTTTTTATCTTGATCATGGTCTTTATATTGTATGAGTTGGTCCCTACTTTTTTTGTCTGACATATATTTAGCAGATTTGATATCAAACGTAGCATACCCTCTATCATAGAATCTATTTGTAAGATCCAAGCTGGCTATCTCATAGTCTTCATAACTGGAATTAATTCTTTTAATGCGACAGAATTGAGATTTTGGGATGTTCGGACAGTGTGGGCGGGTATGCATACTCGAGGCATGTAACAGTGTATTATATTCAGGATATTTCCTATATATTTTTGTACCTAGTGTGTCATCAGGCTTCCTATATACACTGACATCCAAGAATTCAATATTGGACCTACTACTATTAATAGTAAATTCAATGCCCCAGGGGTTACCATTAAGGTAATCCACAAATTCTTTAAGATATTCATCCATCCACACACCATCCAACAATCATCAAGATATCTGCCAGATATCTATTTCTCTGATGTAAATATTGTGAGATGTATCATAAATTAAGTATTCTTCTAAATACGCCATAAATAGGTCTGCATATATGGGTGCAAAGGATGCACCCATAGCAGTACCTTGTAACTGCCAATAGCAGTCACCTTGAAAGAAGAATACATTTTTATTCAAAACATGCTCACACATACAAATCAAAAGTGTATTAAATCCAGGCCTATATAAGTTGGATTTCTCAAGCCAATATTGTAATGCTTGAAGACCCGCCCAATGGGGAATACTCGTATATAAAGATCGTACATCCAAAGTACAGAGTAGCCAGTCTGGTTCTAGTTCCATCTCTTCTATGATTTGTAAGAACTGTGTAGTGTCTTTAATTCTAGCTCTTACCTGAGTTAACAAAGGTTTTAAATATTCAGTCAAAAAAACTGAAAGTGGTTCCGTCAAAGAGCCATGGCCAGACACAATTGGACGGCCTGGTGGGGAAGTCAGGGATTTATGGATTTTAGGTAGTAGATAAAGTATCTGTTTATTAGGATCATTAACAGTCAAATGTTTAACAATAGTATTAGACAAAATACCATTATCAACTGCACTACTCAGGAACTCATCAATTTCCTGTTTAAAAGTAGTGGTAGGATCAATGTCCATTTTCTTATAACATTTTGATCTGATAATTGTCTTAATCCTTCCTGTATATAATAATCTATATCCAAAATCACTACTGCCCCACCTTTGTCTGCCCTGACAATAACTATGTCATTATTATTTTTTAGTTCTTCAAGTGCCTGTCTTTCAGTGTGCTGAATATTGTCTGACAAAATATTAAAGCCATATGGTGGAAAATGTAAATCCTAAGTACTGCCTGTTGAAAGGCTGTAACATGCATATTAGCAGGAGGTTGAAAAGTAGATTTGAGAAATCTAAATTCAGTAGATCTTTGAGCTGTATTATTTGTCTGATCTGAAAAGAATATCTTAAGGTTTAAGCGGCAAAATTCAAAATATCTTTTTACAGTTTGATATTGATCACAAAAAAATCCGGGTACAAACCCTAAACCTTTATTCAATATTTTTTCTTGTTCCAATGTTAATTCCACTTTAGACAAATTAAGCACATTTTGAAATGTGGTAGTTGTATCTATTTCAAAAGAGCCTGCACTATTCCATCCATTGATTCCAGATCTGAACCTATTGCGGTGTTTCCTCCCCCCGCGTCTTGTCTGCTTACCCCAAAAGGGGTAGGTATATTGCTTCTTTTTTTATAGGGTGAGAGGTCAGAAGTAACCCCCTCACTATCAGTGGGAGAAGACTCATCACCTGAGGTGCTAGTATATGTCTGTTCTCTATTTTTAAGAATAGGTCTGGGTCGTTTCTTAGCCTTGGCACCACTCCTACCCATAGACATATCTTTAAATCTCACTGATTTCTGAAGCTCAAAGGGACGTCCCCTAGCATAATCATTAACGTCCCTGTGAAATTTTTTAACTTTCCTCTCTTTCGTCAATTTGTCATACTGGGTCAATTCTTTTGATAAATTAGCAACTAACATACCATAGTTAGTGTTGGATTCAAATTGTTTGCAAATACTACTTAATTCTTTAATCTCAACAATATTTGAATCTATTGTCCTTTCATAATAATCAGTCAATATTTGTACAAACTTCATAGATCCCTCTTGAACTGCCTCAAACCACTCATTGGTCAGCCTCTCTTCAGATCTGCTGACCATGGGCTTCAACTTAATTCTAAGTCCACGTGGCACTAATTTTTTGTGCATGTAAGCCTTAAATAGGCGTAGATGCCATATATTTGCTCTCAGCCCCTTAAGGGCTTTTTCCAAATTACAAAATGCAAATTGGCATCCATCACTAGAAGGAGTGGTCTGTTGATTAATAGAACTGTTGCTTGAGGTCGATTCCAGTCCAAAGACCTGGATATCTTCTCTATCAGCACACATACCCTGCAAAATACTATCCAAATTCATGGTAACTATCTCAGCAAGTCCAAGATAGGGAGGTAGCGGTGCCAAAACTAAAAAAGGGGACCCAGATAACTTATGCCTAAACAAGGCACAAATATATAGTATCCAATAATAATGGAATCTATAACATATACAAATACCAGCAACTTAGGGGAACACAAGCTACACTAAGTTAAGCTAACCAATATTGACCAAATTACATAAATCCAGAAAGATGGAAAAACTTATAAGGACCTAAAAAATGGCCAATGGATGAATAATAGTACAAACTACAAAATAGAGTCAGTTCCAAAAATACGTAACCAATCCAGTCCAGTTATATTTTTTTTAAATAACATAGTCTTATCAGTAGCTAGATAAACAATCTCTACCCTGCAAAATGTGTATAATACAAAAATATTGAAAGATAAATTTCTATTTGAAAAATACAATCTTATATCACAATAACCAATTGACTGATGAATAAAAACTGTTCTAACATAAACTCAAATATCAGCTCCTATCAGGTAGTCTATAAGAACAGAGCATGCTCAGATATAGGTAATGCAGAAAATTTTAAATATTAGCAACTAATAGAACACACTGTCTTATATCCTAATTTTTTTGGTAAGACCAGTAATAATATGTTTTCATATCTTAGAACTCAAAAGGCATAAAAATACCTTTATATTATTCAATCCAGCAATATACCTATATGTACAGTTATGTAAGTGTGACACAATATATAATGGTGATATCACCCTGTACTGTATATCAAAAATATCAAATATTAGTATTATCAGTATACTAGCATATACCTAAAAAGGCCTCTGGACTATACCAAAAAACTAGCATAATCCAACCCTCTCTAGCATATGATAATAATCTGTCCCATCCAATATCCACAATTCCTAGAACCTCAGGCCAGTCAATATTTAAACAGAGTGCACAAGTACCCCAAATATAGGCTTATCATTGTGTGGACATAATTATAACCATAGGTTCAAACCCACCATTTTATTTACAACCATGCTTTAACGCATCACATAATAATGCATTAAAGAATAGACAAATACACAATCTATAACAAAATGCTATAAATATGTGTAAAATATCCTATATGGTCCCAACATAATATAACCCTATGTCAGCACAATTCTGGGTATATCATAAACCTAGATACCTAGGTGCAAGTCACAAAGTAAGAAAACATATAACTAGTGTAATCATTCCGTATATCCCTTTGGCTAACCACCATATGTATGAATTCCCGGCAACGTATATGACGAAAAAAGCACACTCGTCACGCTACCTTACACTCAGTTGAATACCATAAGATATGTCGAAACACATGCACCTAGTATAAAAACTATATATTATACTAGGTGCATATCTTATGGTATTCAACTGATAGTGGCTGGATGACGAAATGTGCTTGGTCATGGGTGCCGACCGGAATTCATACATATGGTGGGTAGCAAAGATATGCGAGAATGATACACAGTTATATGTTTTCTTCACTGTGACACACCGAATTTATCTGAACCTGTGCCAAGTGCTGACATAAAGGTATATTATGTTGGGACTGGAATTATCATACGCAATGTTATAACGCCATTGCCTGGCATATTGCCAGGTGTGTGTTTGTGCTGTTACGGTATGGATGGCTGTAATGCGTTGTAAATAAATGGTGAGTTTTAATTTGTTATAATTATGTCCACAATGCTGCAAGCTATATTTGAATACAAAGTATGAATATTGACTGGCCTGAGGTTCTAGGAATTGTGGATATTGGATGACAGGTATTATCATATGTAGAAGTTGAATATGCTAGTTTTAAATAGTCAGAACCGACACTGTACGAAGCTGCGTATACTGATAATGCTAATGTTGGGCAGCGATATGCGACGGTACCGTCACCATATTGTGTCAACGCACGCAATACTGAAGGCATATTGCTGGATGAATAATATAAAAGGTATTTTGTGACACTGCTGGTTGCGGATATGAAAACATATTATTACTGTGCCGCAAAATTGAGATATAGGCTGGTATTGTTGGTTAAAAATTTTCTGCATATATCTGAAGCATTTCTTGCGGGATATTTGAGTTCGGTGCAAGAACACGGGTTGATTTTATTCATCAGTCAATTGGTTATTGTGATATAAGATTGTATTTTTCAAATAGAAATTTATCTTCAATATTTTTGTATTATACATTTTGCAGGGTAGAGATTGTTTATCTAGCTACTGATAAGACTATGTTATTTAAAAAAATATAACTGGACTGGATTGGTGCGTATTTTGGAACTGACTCTATTTTGTAGTTTGTACTATTATTCATCCATTGGCCATTTTTAGGTCCTTATAAGTTTTTCCATCTACCTGGATTTATGTAATTTGGTCAATATTGGTTAGCTTAACTTAGTGTAGCTTGTGTTCCCCTAAGTTGCTGGTATTTGTATTTGTTATAGATTCCATTATTTTTGGATACTATATATTTGTGCCTTGTTTAGGCATAAGTTATCTGGGTCTCCCCCTTTTTTTGGTTTTGGCACCGCTACCTCCCTATCTTGGACTTGCTGTGATAGTTACCATGAATTTGGATAGTATTTTGCAGGGTATGTGTGCTGATAGAGAAGATATCCAGGTCTTTGGACTGGAATCGATCTCAAGCAACAGTTCTATTAATCAACAGACCACTCCTTCTAGTGATGGATGCCAATTTGCATTTTGTAATTTGGAAAAAGCCCTTAAGGGGCTGAGAGCAAATATATGGCATCTACGCCTATTTAAAGACTTACATGCACAAAAATTAGTGCCACGTGGACTTAGAGTTAGTTGAAGCCCATGGTCAGCAGATCTGAAGAGAGGCTGACCAATGAGTGGTTTGAGGCAGTTCAAGAGGATCTATGAAGTTTGTACAAATATTGACTGATTATTATGAAAGGACAATAGATTCAAATATTGTTGAGATTAAAGAATTAAGTAGTATTTGCAAACAATTTGAATCCAACACTAACTATGGTATGTTAGTTGCTAATTTATCAAAAGAATTGACCCAGTATGACAAATTGACGAAAGAGAGGAAAGTTAAAAAATTTCACAGGGACGTTAATGATTATGCTAGGGGACGTCCTTTGAGCTTCAGAAATCAGTGAGATTTAAAGATATGTCTATGGGTAGGAGTGGTGCCAAGGCTAAACGACCCAGACCTATTCTTAAAATAGAGAACAGACATATACTAGCACCTCAGGTGATGAGTCTTCTCCCACTGATAGTGAGGGGGTTACTTCTGACCTCTCACCCTATAAAAAAAGAAGCAATATACCTACCCCTTTTGGGGTAAGCAGACAAGACGCGGGGGGAGGAAACACCGCAATAGGTTCAGATCTGGAATCAATGGATGGAATAGTGCAGGCTCTTTTGAAATAGATACAACTACCACATTTCAAAATGTAATTTGTCTAAAGTGGAATTAACATTGGAACAAGAAAAAATATTGAATAAAGGTTTAGGGTTTGTACCCGGATTTTTTTGTGATCAATATCAAACTGTAAAAGATATTTTGGAATTTTGCCGTCGTTTAAACCTTAAGATATTCTTTTCAGATCAGACAAATAATACAGCTCAAAGATCTACTGAATTTAGATTTCTCAAATCTACTTTTCAACCTCCTGCTAATATGCATGTTACAGCCTTTCAACAGGCAGTACTTAGGGATTTACATTTTCCACCATATGGCTTTAATATTTTGTCAGACAATATTCAGCACACTGAAAGACAGGCACTTGAAGAACTAAAAAATAATAATGACATAGTTATTGTCAGGGCAGACAAAGGTGGGGCAGTAGTGATTTTGGATATAGATTATTATATACAGGAAGGATTAAGACAATTATCAGATCAAAAATGTTATAAGAAAATGGACATTGATCCTACCACTACTTTTAAACAGGAAATTGATGAGTTCCTGAGTAGTGCAGTTGATAATGGTATTTTGTCTAATACTATTGTTAAACATTTGACTGTTAATGATCCTAATAAACAGATACTTTATCTACTACCTAAAATCCATAAATCCCTGACTTCCCCACCAGGCCGTCCAATTGTGTCTGGCCATGGCTCTTTGACGGAACCACTTTCAGTTTTTTTGACTGAATATTTAAAACCTTTGTTAACTCAGGTAAGAGCTAGAATTAAAGACACTACACAGTTCTTACAAATCATAGAAGAGATGGAACTTGAACCAGACTGGCTACTCTGTACTTTGGATGTCGATCTTTATACAGTATTCCCCATTGGGCGGGTCTTCAAGCATTACAATATTGGCTTGAGAAATCCAACTTATATAGGCCTGGATTTAATACACTTTTGATTTGTATGTGTGAGCATGTTTTGAATAAAATGTATTCTTCTTTCAAGGTGACTGCTATTGGCAGTTACAGGTACTGCTATGGGTGCATCCTTTGCACCCATATATGAACCTATTTATGGCGTTTAGAAGAATACTTAATTTATGATACATCTCACAATATTTACATCGTAGAAATAGATATCTGGCGCAGATATCTTGATGATTGTTGGATGGTGTGGCGGATGCGGAATATCTTAAAGAATTTGTGGATTACCTTAATGGTAACCCCTGGGGCATTGAATTTACTATTAATAGTAGTAGGTCCAATATTGAATTCTTGGATGTCAGTGTATATAGGAAGCCTGATGACACACTAGGTACAAAAATATATAGGAAATATCCTGAATATAATACACTGTTACATGCCTCGAGTATGCATCCCCGCCACACTGTCCGGAACATCCCAAAATCTCAATTCTGTCGCATTAAAAGAATTAATTCCAGTTATGAAGACTATGAGATAGCCAGCTTGGATCTTACAAATAGATTCTATGATAGAGGGTATGCTACGTTTGATATCAAATCTGCTAAATATATGTCAGACAAAAAAAGTAGGGACCAACTCATACAATATAAAGACCATGAACATGATAAAAAGGAGATGAAGTTATGAGATTGGTCACTACCTATGGTAGAAACAATCAAGTTATTAGAGGTGTGATAGAGAGAAATTGGAATATCTTAATGGCTAATGATATTCTTAGACAACATCTGGGGACATGTTGTCAATTTTCTTATAGAAAGGGCAAAACTTTAGCCTCTATGTTCTCACACTTTAAACATCATAGCAGTGGAGGGGCAAGGTATAAACAGCTCACCATTATGGGCAAAGAATTGATTGGCACCTATCCTTGTGGACATTGTATGTCTTGTTTGGATATTAATAAAACTAAATCTTTTAGTAGTGCCAATACCAGCAAAGTTTATGATCTAAAATTTTTTGGTAATTGCTCGATGAGTTGGGTAATATATCTTGCCACTTGTCAATGCTCTGCATTCTATGTGGGAAAGACTTCTAGGCCCCTCAGAATAAGAATTGGGGAACATAGAAGTAATATTAAGAACAAAATATCTACTAATGCCCTTTATTTACACACTATGAAACATCCCACGGCAAAATTTAAGTTCACTATTATTGACAGGGTTGTTGGTGATAGGAGTCACCAACAAGGCTGGGACAATATTTTGACAGAAAAGGAGAAATATTGGATCATACATTTGGGTGCATTATTCCCGCCAGGTATTAATGATCACCTATAATACATCTCTTGTGATATATATCTATGCATTATTATGATTGATATATCTTATATAACATAGATTATTTATCAAATATTATCATATGATATATATTTATTAAGTATTGTTTCTATATCCTAATCAATTGTTCCATATATTTAGATTTGAGTTTGACAATGTGAAAATATTTCTGTGTATTTTATTTTTATTTTTTATTTTTCAGTATTTTATGTTCATTTATATATATTAGTTTTTATATATATACATATAGGGCATTGTGTTAGCCCATATATGTTTAAATAATACTAAGGTATATTCACAATATGGTTGCTGGGTTTATTTCATATTAAGAAAATATGTTTGAAAAGATGTTTGAATTCTGATTGGTTTATAATGTTTACTGACACTATAAAAGGGAATCAGATGTTGGCTTTTCCATAATTTTCAGCTCCACTGAAGAAGGGGAACCGAAACCGGTTTGGAGCAGGATATATTTATATATCCCTTGTGCATTCGTTAATAAAATGGTTTTGGAACAGTACTTGCTGGCCGTTGTGTTATTTGCATAGTTTGGTTGGCCGTGCATCGCTCCACGTGAGAGGTTGGTGTGTTTGGTTCATATATATGTGCACATATATATGTCTTCACATGGGTATATGTACATTCCTGGACATACATGCTGATATACATATATATCTTTAAATATTATGCATGTGACATATGTACACATATGCATACCTGTATATGGGGTACATTCAGACATCAGCTCCACAATCTCACAACACCTTCCTGCACAGCTGCACTGTTCTGCCTTGCTACAACACAGACTGGTGCCACATTATGGACATGGCCTGACATTAGGGGGTATATTAGGAGCCGATTGCAGGTAGCCGTATTACACACCTATGGCATTCTGGCATGCTACATTACAGATTCACTTGAGTATCCTGCCAGTGGTGGGCCATGGCTCCCACATGTCCACCAGCTATTGGCCACGTAATATACATACAGCCCATTACACAACACACACTATGATGACATGGCCTGACATTAGGGGGGTATATGTAGGAGCCAATTGCAGGTAACCCTAGTACACACCTATGGCATTCTGGCATGCTACATTACAGATTCACCTGAGTATCCTGCCAGTGGTGGGCTGTGGCTCCCACATGTCCACCAGCTATTGGCCACGTAATATACATACTTCCCATTACACAACACACACTATGATGGCTTACATCTTGTCTGTCAGTTCTGACCTGGACAGTTAACGGCTATGGCCCACTACACATGGTGACATACACTATTGTCCATAGCAGTTGTTCAGTTGAACATCATCACAACACCTGATGGCACATATAAATCATTCCACATCATCTATCCCATTATGATGGACCAGGTACTACATTCTATTACATGTATATATACCACACATACCTGTTGTGGGAATGATGTCTTGTTGAATGACAGCTGGGGTACATTCAAACATCAGCTACAGAATCTCACAACACCTTCCTGCACATCTGCACTGTTCTGCCTTGCTACAACACATAATCCTATGATGGACCCACCATCTTGCCGCTAAATATGAGGCATGTTTTTTTAGCGTATAGGTAATATATTTCCCAGTCAGGTCAGTAAACACTGATTTTGGGCACTGGTATTAAAGGCTAATATTTTATATCAGGATTTCTGACTGATACGTTAGTATGTGATAAATGATTTTAACTAAATATTATTCTTGGTTCGCAGTATATGCTGCTTATCGAATTTTGTTATTCAAGTTTATGGATAATGTGTAGAGAAGTTTCAATACTGAAAATATACATATAATTTATGTTATACATTTTATTTTTATTATTTTTATTGGTGATAAACCATGCAGTTTTATTTGCAATGTATCTGTATGCTTGAGTTCTGGCATTGGCAGCTATTAAGAACTTTTGCTCCTTTAAATTTTGGAATCACTATAGTTCTAATTGCTTAATTACTGCTTTATGGATTGCCTAATTGAAATTTGTTTTTGTATATAAGAGAGTGGTTTTCCTTGTCTAATTGTAACCCGATGAAGTGCACCTGAGTGTGCGTGAAAGCGCTCATTTCATATTAAACCTTTTTTACTTTTCATGGTGGTTCCTTGCAGTTTTATTCATCTTTAAACCTGTCTGACGATCGTGGTGGAAGGAACCTTTGAATGGTCGGTGTTTGTTTGCTGCTAATAGTTTTGTTGTTTCTCTGCTTAGCCGACCGTTACATGATGGATGTGCCTAACATTGAACTTGACTACAATCCAACAGGTATTTCTGGAACCGATAGTTGGAATTGTTTGCTTTATCAAAAAGATAATCCGCTCTTGAACCTGGATGTTAAATGTGATACATCTGTGATAACTACTAATAGCAATGAAAACCTACATGACTTTTTTGGTCGGCTGAGAAACCTAGAGAATGATTTATATCGGCTACACAGGCTTGTTTGGCAAAAGAGACATCTGCAAGCCTGTCTTCATTTTAAGGTTGTTCCGCGTGGCATGCGGGTCTTGTGTATGCCGAGTTACGGAGACAGCCACCCGGAGCTACTACGGAAGTGGCAACAACTCAACATCGAATTTGAGAATAAGTATATACATCTGCTACTAGATTACTTTTCTCCTATTGAGGCTGACCTCTTAATTAAGGTGGAAGAACAACACAAATTTATCACCATGAACTATAAAACTGAGTTCTGTATCTCGAAAATCCATAACATGAACAAGCAACTTGCTCTTTACAGTAATAAATTAGAGCAAATAAAACTTAAGAAACTAAGACGCGACTACCAGGATTTTCAATTGGGTCGCATCTTTGTCTGGCCAAGAGCAAACCAAAAAGAGGGATCTGAGTCTGTTTACACATCGGAGATTTCACAGGTGATGAATATTGAGCCTGATGTTTCTGCTGAATCCTTGGTTGCTTGTCCGCTGAATGATGATCAAACAGCTGATACCATTGACCGAGAGCCCAGTCTATCTAATGCCTCTATACCTTGTAATCAACAGGGCTTAACCAGCACTGACAATTTGGGTGCTAGACCTAAAGCCAGCAACTCAAAAAACATCTTTGCTGCACCCATGTCTTTAAACTTCCCCCTTCCTTACAAGAGCGCAGTACGTACGCGCTCAGTCAGTCGGGGAAGAGTAAAAAGAAAAATGTCAGGGGAAACCCCAGAACCAATAAGGAAAGCAAGGAACTGAATTGTTTATTCTTTAATTTGACCTCCAGGACTTTTTCCATAGATGAACAGTTTATCTTGAACAAAGGCTTATCATTCATCCCTTCTAAAGGAAGTACGCTACCTGATACGCTCATAGGTTTGCGTCTTTTTGCAAGAAAACTGTCTTTAAAGGTACTGTTTAAGGACAATCTATCTGATAATGCTGATTTTAGTTACAATACCCAGCTATGTAAGAGGGAAAGCTGTTACATACCCCCAATGCCGCATTTTGTTGAATGTTTCATGCGTGCCTGTGAGCGTGAATTTTATTTGTACTTTGAAGAGGAGAAACATAAGGGCATCTTTGTAAATTTGAATCATGCACAAAAGTGCTCACTTGACCATCTTTGCCGTGATACAGGCATAGTTTTCAAACCAGTTGACAAGGGAGGGGGGATTGTTGCATTAGATACTTGTTTCTACAAAGAATTAATGTATAACATGCTTAGCAATGATAAGGCCTATAAGCTAATAGATAGGTCAAAAATAACATCCATTATTAACTACGTACATGACACGATATATGATTTGCTTATGACTAGATCTATAGACAAAGCACTTTATGATTTTTTAATCATAGACTCCCCCCTGATCCCCCTAATTAAGGGATTACCTAAGTTGCATAAAAATGAAGACCCTCCTCCATTACGCCCAATAGTATCTGGCGAACATTGGGTTACAGAAAATGCCTCGCTATATGTGCAATCTAAATTAGGTGTCATGGTAAATGCTGTTCCCACTATTTTGAAAAATACTTATGATCTTTTGTGTGACCTTAAACATGATTCAGTAAGGAATAACATCAATAAAGATACCCTATTGGTTACGTTGGACATCAAAAGTCTATTTACCAGCATCCCTAATAACTATGGTCTTGATGCCATAAGATCTCATCTCGTCGAACTTGGCACTATTGATAGTAATGAATTAATGAATATCTGTTGCTTACTTGATTTGGTTTTGAATAACAACATCTTTCTATTTGACCACAAGGTGTATGCACAAACATGGGGAGTGGCCATGGGCACTCCCTGTGCTAATGCATACGCCAATCTAGTGGTTTATCAATGGGAGAAAGATTTTATATTCAATGACCCCAGGTTTAGGAACGTCATTTTATATAGGCGCTTTGTAGATGACGTTTTGATGTTTTGGAATGGTGGCATAGATATGTTGCAGGAGTTCATATGCTATATGAACTCTACCACCTCATTCTTTAGTTTTACCTATGAATACTCCATTGCAAGTGCAAACTTCCTGGACATTACTATCATAAAGGAGATGAATAACAGCTTAACCACCACCTTATATAAAAAATCATGTTGGAAAAACAGTATCTTACATTATGATAGTTTACATCCACGTTATGTGTTTCGTAATATTGTAAAAGGACAAATGACCAGAATACTTAGACTCTGTAGCAATGAGCAGGATGCTATGGAATTAATAAAATATCAAACAGAATACTTTATAGATAGGGGCTATCCTCCTGATTTTGTCAGCAGGGTAACAAATACTCTATTTGAAATGCCAGTCTGTAAAAGAAGGGAAGGACGTATTCCCTATACAAGAGAGAGCAAGAAGGGCATGGCATATGGGATTAAATATACCAATGATGTTGAGCAATTAATTAAGATCATTAGAGGAAATTGGAAGATATTGCTCTTGGATCCATTTTTGTCACAATTGGTTGGGAAGGAACCTACATTTAGGTTTAACAACTGCCTAAATATTAAGAGGTTACTTTGTAAAGAAAAATTAGATGTTCTTCCTGTCGATATAAGAGCAAACTTTAAGACAGGTACTTACCCATGTAGTAGATGTTCACTATGTAAATACATTACCAAAACTCAAGATTTTGATATTCCAGGTATAAATATGGTTTTTAAACCTACCTTCTATGCTACGTGTGACACACATAATGTCATCTATCTGGCAACCTGCAATCTATGTAATGCATACTATGTAGGGATGACATCACGTAGATTGAAGGATCATACATATAACCATGCATACGATATAAAAAAGAACAATCTTACAAATGCCCTAGCCATGCATTGTCATGATAGACCTCAGCATAGTTTTAGCTTTTTGGTATTGCAGGTTGTAAATCCTAATAGAAGAGAAGGGGACCATATAGGCACCATTGAGATGTTTGAACTAAGATGGATATTGAGACTAAAGGCCCATGTTGAACCAGGACTCAACTCAATGGTTAGTATTCACCCTGTTCTTTTAGGGTCTTCATAAGATAATTTGCTGTACCTTCTCTTCTCACTTAACCTGGATATTAGTTATCACAATATTTCAGGTTAATATAGAAAGCTTATTTTAATAATCTTAGTCATCTTTGTAACAACCTTTTACATCATATGCTAGCCTCATTCTCTGGTTTCCCTGCACATGACCTAGGTTTTATATTGTTATATTTTTATACTATCGTTCCACCATATATAAGCATGGTATAATCCATGTCTGGTCATGGTCTTAGGAGTTTTTGCTTGTATTTTTATCATATATGGTTGTATTTAGTAATTTTAGCATGAGATTAACACATAATATTAAGTAGTTTAAACTTTATTAATTGAAATGTTTACTACATGAATATAAATAGATAACCATATAAGATATGAATGTATACTTAATATGTGTTTGCTTTATGTTTTAGTTTTCATGTATCTTTAACATCCTTGAATTTTGATCTGATTGATAATTGTTTCATTTAATATGTATGACTAACTTGTCGATGTTAGGCATTAAGTAATATCTTGCATTGTTTACATACTTTTAAAAAATTATTTGGGCATGGTTCCGTAGTAATGGAACATTTTTAATCCTAAGATGGACCCACCATCTTGCCGCTAAATATGAGGTATGGTTTTTTAGCGTATAGGTAGTATATTTCCCAGTCAGGTCAGTAAACACTGATTTTGGGCACTGGTATTAAAGGCTAATATTTTATATCAGGATTTCTGACTGATACGTTAGTATGTGATAAATGATTTTAACTAAATATTATTCTTGGTTCGCAGTATATGCTGCTTATCGAATTTTGTTATTCAAGTTTATGGATAATGTGTAGAGAAGTTTCAATACTGAAAATATACATATAATTTATGTTATACATTTTATTTTTATTATTTTTATTGGTGATAAACCATGCAGTTTTATTTGCAATGTATCTGTATGCTTGAGTTCTGGCATTGGCAGCTATTAAGAACTTTTGCTCCTTTAAATTTTGGAATCACTATAGTTCTAATTGCTTAATTACTGCTTTATGGATTGCCTAATTGAAATTTGTTTTTGTATATAAGAGAGTGGTTTTCCTTGTCTAATTGTAACCTGATGAAGCGCACCTGAGTGTGCGTGAAAGCGCTCGTTTCATATTAAACCTTTTTTACTTTTCATGGTGGTTCCTTGCAGTTTTATTCATCATCTATCCCATTATGATGGACCAGGTACTACATTCTATTACATGTATATATACCTCACATACCTGTTGTGGGAATGATGTCTTGTTGAATGACAGCTGGGGTACATTCAAACATCAGCTACAGAATCTCACAACACCTTCCTGCACATCTGCACTGTTCTGCCTTGCTACAACACAGACAGGTGCCACATATGGACACAGCCTGACATTAGGGGGAGATATGTAGGAGCCAATTGCAGGTAACCCTATTATGCACCTATGGCATTCCAGCATGCTACATTACAGATTCGCCTGTGACGTCAGCTTTTTGTGTGAAGAGCTTTTCTTTCTCTCTCTCTCTCGCTCTCTCTCTCTCTCTTTCTTGTAAATGGATTGAGCTGCTTTGAATAAATTGCAGCCTGGCTTTAGTAGGTGATCCACATGATCAGGTGATGGTCTCTGCACTAATCAGTGTCCTCCACTTGCTTACTGCATGCAGCTTGCTGTGTAGTACTTCCAATTACCACTGTCATGACAACCACCTACTATAAATCCCCACATCATGTTGGCGTGGTCCCTTTACCTTTCCTGTGTGATGGTCATCCTTCTTGTGTTTGGGCATTAATGTTATAGACAGCAGGTAGCAATACCTCTTACAGGAGAACTGGCACACTCAGGCCAGCTACATATTTGTAGGAGGTTCCAGAACTACAGACAGAGAGTGAGTAGAGTTGTGCTATGCTTTGTATAGTACTGGTGTTACAAGGTGGGTGTGTACATGATAGTTTACCTTGGAATGCAGTCTGTCTGCATAGCTCTCAACTGTTGGCCTATCTTCCTGGTGGCCAGAGGTGTGCCTATCATGTTTTGTCTGTCCACCACACCGGTGCTGTGTCAGATATTTTACTGACAGTGTGTGAGTTGAGTGCTATCAGTACATGGCTACATCCATTTATGTTTCTAACCTCAATTCCCTAACTAAGGGTATGTTGCAGACTATCCTGTAACACCAGCGACTTGCTTAGTGTATGGCAACAGTTTTCTACATATGGGCCTGTGTTCCAGTCTCTGTCCTCCACCTACATACCAAGCTTTGCACATATGACATTCTGTCAGGGGGATGTTCTGTAGTGGGCTGTGAGTATATCACACTGCCATTGCTGCCATCAGTCCACTGCTGTTATATCCCCCACACATATTGTGGGGCTGAGGCCATATATGTGTGGGCTGCACCTACACAATACATGTGTGCCCTTATGCAATCCAGAGGCCATTGTATGTAACAGGGGTATATGGCCCTGTATTACTGCGTCTAGGGGGGATGGTTGCACCATAAACAACCTAGGCTGTTATAAAATGTGGGGGTATCAGGGGTGTGCTGCCTTAAGGTATATGGATATACATTACCATACACTTCACCTATATTTACATTACTGAAATAAATAAATTGGGTTAATGCAGGCTTACTGCCTCCAGCCTCATAGACTGTTCTGTTTGTCAGTGTGCTTGTAATGGTATCAGTTATGCCTTGTTATGTAACAGTTACATCCCATTTGGTCAACTGAAGTCTTTACCACCCAGTGATTTTGTACAGAGTGTAGATAGAGGCTGCTGAACTATACACCTGCATTACTTACTGTTGATAGTTTGGAATCCTGTGGCCCAGTCTGTCTTTACTATTGTGCAATTTGAAGGGCTTGGTCTGAACAGCAACAGTTATGAACCTTTCCAGACTACTGTATTACTATAACTGTTTCACAGTCGCATTACTCTGTTTATATGGATGTCAGTGTCTGAACAGCTATAATGCATAGCATATAAAACTGTAATGGTACACAAATAAACGTTATCTGTTTCTGCAAACCTGTGTGTGGTGTGTTATCCCATGACCTCTCTGTGGGCATATGTTGCAGGCAACGATTGTCATTTGTATGGGTGGCCCATACAGTGTCCAGTTGTTAAGGTGTTAACTGGGGTCTATTTCTTTTGACCTAACTTTCATTTGCCTGACACTCATTTGCCTGAGACCAAATGACTGAAATTTAATTTGCCTGACACTTCATTTGTCTGACACTTCATTTGCCTGGCAAGTATTATTAGCAAGAAAATGGAATATGCCCCCTTCCCCAATGCAGTGCGACCCTGGAGTTAGAATATATAGTTAGGGGGGGTGTGGGGGCGAAGCCCCCCCACTTACTTTTCTGTTACTAAGCAATATTACATCAAAAGTTAACAATATCATATGAAATGAAGAGGGGGGCTTTGCCTCCCACACCCCCCCTTGTGGCTGGCTGTGCCCCCCACACCCCCCCTAACTATATATTCTAACTCCAGGGTCGCACTGCAGTGGGGAAGGGGGCATATTCCATTTTCTTGCTAATAATACTTGTCAGTCAAATGAAGTGTCAGGCAAATGAAGTGTCAGGCAAATGAAATTTCAGTCAAATGGGGTCAGGAAAATGAGTGTCACGCAATTGAAAGTTAGGTCAAAAGAAGTAGGCCCATTAACTGTAGGCATAGTGGCTGTTCCATATTGTGTGCACCTTCTACATATGTATCTTACTATACATATCTCTGCATGTGCCTGTGTAGTCGCATGTATATATATATATATATATATATATATATATATATATATATATATATATATAGATATAGATATATAGATATATCTATATATATCTGTATATCTGTATTTGCATATATGTGTCTGTGTATATGTATCCTGGGGATGTTGACAGCTTCCATATTTTACATTTCCTATGGGAGCCACACTGTACTGCATGATATGTTACTAAGACCAGCCTGACATCATACAGGTGGATTGTAGTACTGTTTACATGTTGTGCAGATGTCATGTCAGGTCCTGCTGATGTGATCTGTAACACGTTAGTGTATTGCAGGGAAGACGTGTTTGGCTGTGGTGGGGGGTATGCCTATTTGTACATGAGGTATATTTTTGGGGTGTCCCAACCCCATTAATGGTGCATGTGGGCATATTTGTATTTGTCAATCTACCACTGCTATCTAGAGATGTGTGGCCATATATATGTATATATTTCTATGGATATATATATATATATATATATATATATATATATATATATATATATATATATATCTACATCTATTGATATGTTGTATCATTTTAGATATTACTATGTTTGCTCACACAAATACATTTACATGTTGGAATACATTCTCTGTACTGTTGAATGAATGGGCTGGTTGATATGTTTTGAATACATCAGGGTTATGTATATCTGACATGGCTTAGTGGTAAATCACTTTGCCTATGCTGAGTGGGGTTCTGTGTTCAAGCCTAGCAGAGGCTGTTTATGTTGTTGCTATGTAGAACATGGACTGTTGGATACAGAGTGGTTAAGGCACGTTTAGTCACTTGTTAACGGGTTTGCGCGGAGGTAAGCACTGCTAACCTGCTGTTACAACTGCTTACAGGGTGTTAGCTTCAGATTTGCTTAACCAGTTTAGGCATTGCTTACCACCACACAAATGGGCTTAAGCCCGCTTACTATTGCTTATTTGTGCTTAAACCTGCTTACTAGTGCCTTAAATGTAAACCCATATGTCACAAGATGGGTTGCAAACTGGCTTAAGGACAGAACCCACAGGGTTAGAGTTGCTGGCGCTGTGTCAGACTCCAAGCCGGTCACAAGTGGTGTCCCACAGGGCTCGGTCCTTGGCCCCCTATTGTTTGGCATCTACTTCTCAGAAGTACAGGCCAACATGGGAGGACTTTGGCTGACAAAGTTTGCAGACGACTGCAAACTGGGCGCCATAGTGGAAAGTGCATCGGACACGGATATCCTTCAGAAGGGACTCACGGAAACAGATAGCTGGTGCCAGAGCCATGGCCTGAAGTTAAACGCCAAAAAATGTATAGTCATACCCTTCGGGAAAAACAAGGTAACCCCAAGCTACCATATAGGTGGCAATCCACTAAGCACAGAAGAGGTTATCAGGGACCTGGGGACCCAGGTTGACAGTGGCCTTTCTTTTGACACTCACGTTGCTAAAGTGGTTAGAAAGACCTTCTACATTGCCCACCTGATCATGAAGGATTCACATCCAGATCTAGTGAGGTCATTGTTCCCCTGTACTCTTCACTTATCAGACCAATGATCGAGTACAATGCCCCATTCGGGATGTATCTCACCCGACATCTGCAGCAATTGGAGAGACCCCAAACGTTCCTCACCAAAAGGATAAAGGGACTCCAAAATCTGTCATATGCTGCCAGATTGAAGAAACTCCAGCTCTATTCAGTCGCATACCGTCTGCTCAGAGGTGACATGTGCCTGACATACAAGTCCATGTCCAACCCGGAATTAATGGACATGCTCCACCTCAAAAAATCCAAATCCACCAAAACCACTAGAGCAAGCGACTTAAACCTTAGCACGGATATAAATAGGATGTGCTGGAGGGATAGATTTATCACTCAGAGACTCCCTATGCTGTGGAATAAAATCCCGGTCCATGTGAGGCAGAGCACCTCGCTGACTCTGTTCAAGAGAAATCTACACCTGTGGATGGGAGATCGTAGGTTTACCCCGGGAATCATCTCTGTGTCACTGCTGGACAGAGGCACAACAAACTAATGGGCACAGTATTTTTTCATATAAGGGGTGGCGTAAGCCACAAAAATTTGGGCTAGGCTTATAAATGCCTTAGGGCAGATAGCCTAGTATAAACCTATGAACCTATGAACCTATTCAGTCTGACACTGATACTTCACATGTGCATTTCTTGCGGTACTCCATTTCATATATTTTTGTTATTTAGTGGGTTTTGCAACAAAACTATTGGTTATAACATGCTTTGCCATGTAAAATGAACTGTGCTACAGTGGGACTCGAACCTGGAATGCCTGCTCATTAGGCGGATGCTCTGCCCACTACACTATTCCTGTGCTGCTTTATTTGCATATTTCTTCCATAATGTCATACCCTTGGTTCCTTCCCCTGCCCCCCCCCCGAGCTCCACGTACAGAGCAACAATCCATTCTCCAGTTGCTAGCCCAGCCATTCCACACCTCCACACATTGCCCTCTCTGCATGTCTTGGTACTCATCCAGTATACTGTCTCGACCCAAGCTTCGTCAGGCTCTTCATCCGTTTAGTCCATGTATGTACAAGCCTTGCCTTGTTCGTCTTCCGATACAGGTATAAACATCGATGTGACTCACCATTTTTGGTTTGTCCCACCAGGGACGGACCTGTTTTTGTGTCAAGATTAGACTTAGCTGGTATACACTGTTTCTCTCACTGGTAGCATCCTGCCGGGGGTTTGAGAGGCAGCGGTTTGCTCACACACCTCGCCAGCCTCATCTCCTGGTTCCGTGGAACCGACATCCCAGGTTTGACATTCTGTGCATGAAGCATGCCCACATGCCTCCTTGATGTGCACCGTTTTTTATTATTCTCTTATGTATTATGCAAGACTACTGTTCTCACAATATGATTGAACATGCACTGTTTTTATGATACACATAGACTGCTCGAAAAACTGTATTTGAGCAATGTACAAATGGTTGCTTATATTATTCTACATAATTACATACATTTCCTATACTGTTGAATGACTGTGCTGGATGATATGTTTGTGATAACAGCAGCTGTATGTGTATCTGTCATGGCTTACTGGTAACTCAATTTGACTATAGTGTTGCAGGGTCCAGGGGTTGGGAGTGCAGATTATTTTGTTGCTGGGCAGGACGATAGCTGTTGGCTACAGAGTGACTAAGGCACTTTTGAGCAATTGTATGCGGGTTTGCACTGGTTTGTGCTAGGGTAAGCAATGCTAACCTCCAGTTATGGCTTCTTACACTGCATTAGCTTCTACATTGCTTAACCAGTGTAGGCAATGCTTACTGCCGTGCAAACAGGTATAAATCTGCTTACTGCTGCTTAAAAGTGCTTATTCCCGCTTACCCCCGCACTACTTTATTTATTTATTTTACATTTGTTGACCGGGAAAATCCGACTGGATGCTTGACCATTCTCAGCCGAGGCACGGGGTGAAAAGCTTCACAGTAAAACTCAGCTAATCATTACAAGTAATACAGAGGTGTTCACATTCATAGAGAGTAACAAACTTAACATAGCTAAGTAACATATTATTCATGCTTAGTTTAGGTTAACATGTAGGTATTATTCATGCTTAGTTCACGTTTACATGGCAGGTATGACGGTTGACAAAGGTCAGTTTAAGGTGAAGTTAGATTCCAGTTTAACAGTTCTGAATGGGATACACTCAAGTAGTTAGGTTAAGATTTAGTTATTCCATACTTTTGTGGTAGAGTAGAAGTGAATAGTGAGGGAGCAGGTAGCTAGGTAGGTAGATAGAGGGGGAGACATTGTAACTGTATATTAGGTTGTGGGAATAATTGGTAGGGGAGCAATAGGGGAGGTTTAAAGGATGTTAGGATATGTATGTGAGGCAGGAAAAGAGGTGTTAGTTTCAGTAGTTGATGTATGGGTATAGAGTATAAGGGGGGGGGTTAGCCAGGTGGTGTGCATGTGCAGATCCAAGTGTGCTTGAGGTGTTCCTTCAAGTGTTTTTTTATGTGTCCTTTGAGACAGCTGAGGTGATAGATGTGGGTAGGGAGTTCCAGATTCTGCCAATATAGTTGGGGAAGAGGGTGTCTCCTAATTGTAACTTTAAACTTTAAAAGAAAAGAAAAAGGGGTTGATAGGTAAGTGGTGTTAAAGGGGCACAAAGAGGGAAAGACAGTAGGGGAAATTTCCAGGGATGTGCAAGAAGGCTGAAGGGAAGGCCCACAGCTGGCTATTTCTTCTACAGCAACAGATGTGCATATACACTGAATTTGGAGGTAGATTTGGACACTCACACCCCTGGGTGGGGGTGAGGACAACAATAAAAAGTTGTGATGCCAATTAAAATGGATTATATGTCTATAGTAGGGAGTTGCAAACATGTGTTAGTTGGTGTTATTTAGTGGGTTTTGCAACAACAAAATTGGTTATGACATGTTTTGCCATCTAAAACAGACTGTGCTGCAGTGGGACTCGTACCAGGAATGGCTGCTCATTAGGCGACTGCTCTGCCCAATTCATACTATTGCTTACATCCACAAGGCGGTCCGATTAGAACCGCTCCATCCAACACCTGCATGCCTCGACCCATAATTTCATACCCATAGTCCCCCCCCTGCTCTTTCTCCACAGCACTCATCCTTTCTCTGGGTGCAGGTCGGTTCTAACCACACCACTACACACTGCCCACTCTCCATTTCTCAGGACCCATCACATATGGGGTCTATCTTAGAACACCGAAGTTCCAAAACTTCAAGTGTTTTAATATCGAACCCTAGTCATCGAAAATTTAAAACATCGAACATACAGAACAGCAAATGTTTTCCTAGGGAAAAAATTTGCTGTTCCAAAACACATACACACAACACAAGCACACCAAACAAACAGCAATCCACACACATACACCTAAACTCTTACACCTAACCCTACACTAAACTATACATACACCACTAACTATCCACTTACCTTAACCCAAACCCTATCCCTAAGGTCCGTCACTATCACACAGTTACCTCACACGCACCCTAACCCTAACTCACCTACCCCTCCCTAACCCTCAAGTCCACACAATCGCACAAGTACCTGACCCGCGCCCTAACCCTAACTCACCTAACCCACCCTAACCCTCACGTCCACACAATCGCACACTTACCTGAACCCAACCCGTAACTTTCCACCACAGCTCTTAAACTACCGACGCAACAGAAACAGACAATCAAATTCTTTCCCTAGAAAAAAATTTGGTTTACTGTTTCTTTAATATTTTCAGCGTTCGCTGAAAATGGGTCAATATTAGAATACTCAAAGTTTTGAAACTTCGGTGTTCTAATATAGACCCACATATGTTGTCTTGAGCCATGGAGCAACAGACTTTCCCAAACTTGTAGTTGATAACATACATGCCCTGCCTTGACGAATCAGTGTAATGCCGGAAATCCGAAAATCCTATAATTTTTGGGTTGTCCCACGAGGGGCGTTCCTGTCTTTGTTTCTAGTTTAAACTTAGCGGGTCCACAATGTTTCTCCCACTGGTAGTCACCTACCTGTGGTTTGGGAAGCAGTGGTTTGTTTACTTTGTTTGTTTGTATGTTTCACTTGTTTTGCTGTGTGGGGGATATTGGTACGTTTAACATGTATGTTGATCGAGACTCCTCACCCCCATTGGCAGTGCCTCTGTTCATATATATCATTCTTATATGCTGTCTCATATCATAGATATATATCTGTGTATATATATATATATATATACACACACACACACACACACACACACACACACATTATTTATTTATATATATATATATATATATATATATATATATATATATATATATATGTATGCATACATATATATATCTATATATATCTATATATATATATATATATATATATATATATATATATATATATATATATATATAGCTGTATATAGATCTAACAAAGTATAGTTGTATGGATGTCTGCATATGTATATATCTATATGTGGATATTTATATATATGAATGTCTATATATGTATACATATGTAATAAAGAGATGGAGAGGTATATATCTATTTAGTTAAAGATATATATACACACACACATACATCTATATATTTAGCTACATGTCCTGTAATGTTGAATGGTATTGCTGGATGCTATGTTTGTGGAAACGTCAGGGTTAGGTATATCTGCTGTGACTTAGTGATAAATCACATTGCCTATGGTGTGCAGGCTCCTGGGTTCAAGCCTTGCAGGGGCTGTTTAGTTTGTTGCTGGCCAGAATGAGGCTCGTTGGATACGGACTGGTTGAAGCACTTTTACGCAGTTATCAGCGGGTTTGCGTGACGGTAAACACTGCTAACTTCCGGTGACATCCGCTTACACATGTAGCCTCACTATTGCTTACTCTGTGTAAGCACTGCTTCCCGTCATGCAAATAGACTTGCACCTGTTTACTCCTGTTTATTTATCCTTACTACTGCTCGATTTTTGACAGTAATAGTCTACTGGTTCTTGTGGAGGTGGTGGATTTGGCAAGTGTATGGGGTTATCATTCATTACACTGCTTCCTACTCCAGTTCACACATGCATGTTTTTTTATTAGGTTATACAACTAAATATATTGATCATAACAGTGATTTGACATGTAAATGGAATGTACTGTAGTGAGACTTGAACCGAGATTGACTGCTCATGAGGCAAACACCCTGCCCATTACAATATTGCTGCACTGCTTCCTTTGCACATATCCTGCTTTTTATCCTCCTTTTGCTATTTCAGCTACATTAGCCATAGCTGAGTGATGGGCACAACCATGCACCTATGGTTAGCTTTGATCAGTGTTTTAAAAGATATAGATGGGTTTCTTCTTTTAATTTATATGTCCTGTTGCTGTTCTACATGTGGGGGTCTGTTGGTGGGGATATGAGGACATCTGTGAGCAATCTCGCTCATTTCTTAACAGCTTGTGCTGTTCAACATTGCAGGGGAGTGTTTATTCTGAGAGCTCTGCTCTCAGACACGCCCCCTGCACTCGTACATGCTCCATGTAAGCCTAGGAGCTCGGCCAGTGTACCTTCATTACTATGCATGGTTCGCTGTCATCCTGCTCCTAAACGGGTGCTTCCGTAGTTTAGTAAATCCGGGGGATAGTTTTGCATTCCAGTGAGTTTTCTGAAAAGTCAGCTTAAAATTGTAAGATAAACAAATGGTACTATTTTGCAAACAATAAAAGTTGTTAAACCTGCTCAAATAGTGTTATCAACAAGACATATCTTTACAGTGATAGCGGTATATTCATAGTCTTTCCATAAATACTATAATATATTGCAATGACACAAACAAAAGAATTATAAATGTTGATAAACTTTCAGAAACAAATTGTCGTATCTTGGAAACTTTACAACTTAGGCATATATTGTTAGAACATTATTGTTAACCAGACATAAGCTTTCATGCTACAACAAGAAATTCCATTCTGAGTGCATGTTTGTTCAGATATTTACAGAAACATGAAAAAAAGATGCTTAATAATATAATTATCAATATAAATAACACACTGAATATCTATCAAGATGTGCAACTGACGCTACAAATATCAATAACAGTTTTTTCCAACATCTAAAGTTTCATCTGATGCCATGCAATCATTTGTAAGTCATTTGGCCTTTGAAGTATTAATTATAAATAGAAAAATTACTTATCTTCATAATTGCTAGCAAACTACTAGCAGTATATCCAGTATAATCTGATATAAATAGACATTGACCATGAATTTTCTTATGTCCCACCATGATATTTCATACCATAAACCTCAACAGCATGTAACTCTTAGTTATGATATTATGAACATAGTTATGAAAATATGATTAGTAAGTAGCAAACCGTGATTCATTTCTCTACTACTTTTCTACTGTTCCTATTTTGATTTTCATTTTGCTGATATTTTGGAGAGCTACCAATACAAATGTTCAATTCTCTTTTTACAGCCAACTTTATATTGAAGTAATATGCTTTGATCTAAAGCTGAGAACTCAAAAGAACAGCCAGCAAGCAGCATGAACTGTAATAGAAATGGATGACTGCAGACCTCACATCACTGTATCACAGGGAAAAAGGTTGGCACACAGGTTAAGGTTTTGAGCTGTAGTTCCTAATGTACAAGGTTCATTTCTGTCAGTGGTCTACTGTGTGACCTCAAAGAAGTCTTGGTGACAACTGAAAATTTGAGCTAGACTGTAAATGGTTTCCTAGATTTCACACATAGTAATTATTATTGAGCCTATAAATGTAGCATAACTGTCCAGCCTAGGAGCTTACAGCAGTGTACGAGCTATAAAAAAAGGAAAATTTCAAAAACTCAGAAGGTGAACCAAGGCTGCAGCATCAAAAAACAAGCAAGTAGTCGGTGTAGATGTTACTGCATAGAATTCTTGTATAAAGTCTCTCCACCAATAAACCACTCACGAGAAATAAAATAAATATCGTAAAAGACGATCTTTATTGAGTAAGCGCTTTCACCATATTCGGCTTCTTCAGACTCAAATACAAAAACTAGAACACATACTATATACTAAAAAACTAATAAAAGGGCGGGAAAAATCCCAATTAAAATGACGTAATTAATTAAAGGCTTCATAAATATTCACAAGGTCCTAAAGCCAATAAAATACTCTAAAACTTCAACAACTGTCATTGTGCAGTCCAATAAGGAACATTACAACACAATAAAATGCAAAATAATAATCAAAAAGCATACACTTGACACAAACATAAAAATAATTAAAAAGTACAATATTATATAAAAAAGTTGCCACTAATCCTATCATTCACTAAAAAACCTTTAATTTTCTCATTTTTAAAAAAGGTCTAACAGATACCTTGGCATTAAGCCCTGGTGGTACATTGTAGATGATCTTTTCTTTTTATGGAGGGGCTCTACTGATGATTTGGACAGCTTTGTATCATACATTAATGCTTCTACCACTTATCTTAAGTTCACATATGAGAAGTCAGAAACTAAGATCTCGTTTCTGGATGTCTTTGTTGAGAAATTGAATAGTGGGTTGATCAACACAGGTGTCTTTAGAAAGGACTGCCACAAAAACACTATTCTGCATCGATCTAGTATGCACCCCGGTTATGTTTTTAAGAATGTAGTAAAGGGACAGGCATTGAGGGCGTCTAGATATAACCCTAGCAACATTGGCTTTGAGCATGATTTGGGTGACTTAAACAGAAGATTAGTACAGAGAGGTTATGGACAGAATGACCTCTCGAATGGCACTATTGGGCTAAGAGATTTGAGACTAAATATTGCGGCCCCGTATTTTTCAGACAGGACACATATTTTACAAGATGCGCAGAGTGAAATTAGAGCAAGGGATACTTTAGTCAGTTCAGGAGCATTTTCAGTGTTCTTTACCAATGATGTAGGAGACATTAAGGATCTAGTGAGAAGTCACTGGAATGTCTTGATGGTAGATACTCACATTAGAGAAACATTAGGTGACGCTCCCCTTTTCAGGTATAAGAATAAAAAGAATTTGAAGAGGTTATTGTGTGATAGAGGCCCTACGAATCCACGATCTAGCATTACCTTAAGTGGGACACGTAGATGTGGCAGTTGCAGTTTCTGCTCTTACATTAATCCTTCCACCGTGTTCACACATCCATCTAGCTCACACCAGTATTTCTTTAAAGTCAATGGAAACTGTGAGTCCAACAATATCATTTATTTAGCTACCTGCTCCACTTGTCCATCCTTTTACATAGGTAAGACCAACCGGTCCTTTAAGGATCGTATACGTGAACATTTATATAGTATCAGGATGGGGCATGTCAACAATGCGCTTGCCAAACATGTCTCTGAGATGGGATCTCAACATAATTTCAGCTTTAGAATAGTTGAACATATCAGAGCCAATGTCAGGGGTGGTGACATTAGAACACATACAGAGAATAGGGAAAATATGTGGATTTTTAAGCTCAGATCTGATGTACCACCAGGGCTTAATGCCAAGGTATCTGTTAGACCTTTTTTAAAAATGAGAAAATTAAAGGTTTTTCAGTGAATGATAGGATTAGTTGCAACTTTTTTATATAATATTGTACTTTTTAATTATTTTTATGTTTGTGTCAAGTGTATGCTTTTTGATTATTATTTTGCATTTTATTGTGTTGTAATGTTCCTTATTGGACTGCACAATGACAGTTGTTGAAGTTTTAGAGTATTTTATTGGCTTTAGGACTTTGTGAATATTTATGAAGCCTTTAATTAATTACGTCATTTTAATTGGGATTTTTCCCGCCCTTTTATTAGTTTTTTAGTATATAGTATGTGTTCTAGTTTTTGTATTTGAGTCTGAAGAAGCCGAATATGGTGAAAGCGCTTACTCAATAAAGATCGTCTTTTACGATATTTATTTTATTTCTCGTGAGTGGTTTATTGGTGGAGAGACTTTATACAAGAATTCTATGCAGTAACATCTACACTGACTACTTGCTTGTTTTTTGATGCTGCAGCCTTGGTTCACCTTCTGAGTTTTTGAAATTTTCCTTTTATTATCGACTGTTGACTTCTCAGAGGGTGTTTTCTCCGTATCCGTTTCATTTCCTTGCCAGTGTACGAGCTATATTAAACAAATAGAAACATTGTTGCTAGTACCAGGATAGCCCAAAACAGCTTACGTCACAAAACAACTCTGTAAATACATTAGAAGTAAGTTGTTGACTGCAGCACAGCAGGTTTTCAACAATAAATAAAACTCAAGACCAGCAGAAATGCATGGTTTGAGAGCTCATACTTTCACCAGCAATAAATAAAAGCGAAGAAACTTCAGCAGAGCTGTGCAGCTACTGTCTTTGCCAGCAGCAAACACATAACAGGTTTCAAAGCCTCTCTTGGGGAACAACTAAGAACCCACCCCACACACCTTCTTAAATTGGAAGCAGCTTTCAGGAGAACTACATAAACACAAATCAAGACTCATCAGAGACTCCTAAAAAGATGTTGTATTCCTCTTGAGAGGATTGTGTCTAGCAAAAGCACCAACAAAATGTGGTCATTTGAAATTAATAATAAAGAAACGTGGATTATTTCACTATCTTATGGATGACAGATCAGTGCAATCATAATCAACAAGGAAAAGTGTTTTGGCATAGAGATGTATGGGCATCTAAGCTTATTTCCTTTTTCTATAGCCTGTATCATCCATGGCCATCCCTGTGGGGCAGCCTGTTGGAATGCATTGCTAACGATAAGTGGCCAGTAAGAGGGCATAGACAAATTAGTTATTCTTTCAAAACCAAAATGTTTTATCCATCTTTTGCCAGGAAAATGTAACCAAAATGTTTGAAATGTATAACAAGAAAAAGTGTATTTTAATGGAAGGAAGTTCAAAAATAGATATGGTTTCTGGGGGGGGAAAGGGTATGTATGTATTCTGCATATTATTATTCTCAGTATTGTTCATGACAAAAAAGCTAAATATCAATACAAGTACAATATGACCATAAGAGCAAAATATCTGAGCTCCAGATATAAGCATCTGATAGTTATACATTTATTTTACTGGATTATTGTGGATTTTTTGAACAAGAACTACTATACAGCAATTGCAAAAATCTACTGGTGCTTTATAAGGACAGAAGGTCTAAAACGGTTGCTACGTTGGTGTCAGTGGAAGTACTGAATAACACAACAAGGCCTTTCTCTCTGCAGCAGCTCTGTGCCATAGAGAGCTAAAGCAGTAACTATGGCTTACATGAACTGGGTTCTGTTAGTGGCCTGAGCTGCAGAGGCATCAGCCAAAGATGGGTAAGAGCATACAGCCAATGTTGGCTGCATCCCTGGAGAGGGGATGTATGCATCCCAGTGCATGAGTGACCTAAGTACACATTCTGTGTGAGAATATGAAGTCTGGGTCCATGAGCCTGATGACCACAACGCTGGTGTGAAAAAGCATGTGCCCTCATAGTAACTGAATGTGGAAATCATTGCACCTTGACTGCTGGTCAATGAGGGGAAGGAATTAGAAGCAAAAGACAAAATCTACCAAATCCCTTCAGCATGACAATCTGTGATCCATGATGACTCTTGCTTTCCATGACCAGTATCCTTGGATGAGAAGAGGGAGGAATAAATGGGTGACTGGGTAACTGAGGCTTGTTAATTACTGTGAGAATAAAGAGCCAAAAGAGAGTGAAAGAAAATAAAGATTTTCTGTCTGATCAGGGTAACACAGTAATTGGTAATAAATTCATATATGGAACAGCAGATAAATAAGGCATGTTGACATGATAGATTCATATCCCAATTTGTCCTTCACCTCTGGGACAAACTTCTACTACACGTCAAGAGGAGTAGCACCTTTGCTACCTTCAGGGCAAACCCAGATAATTCATGGGCAACCCCAATTTTTCCGAGTCTAGCTTGTCTTGCCCTCCCTGAGGTTAGAGGGAAATTTTGAATAGGGTTTTTGGCTAGGCTTAAAATGATCTGCAGACTGATTGCCTAGTACTTACCTGTTAACCTGTAAACATACCAACCTAGAAACTGCTCACAGTTAGAGCTTCATAACCATCCATAGACTAGCAGAACGTATAAGATGGCCTTTTAACAGCAGTTATGAACACACCATCTTACAGTTTTATATCGACTGGTATACATAAAATAAAAAAAAAACAGTGCACATTCATTAAATATAGAAAATAACAAAGATAAACTATATGTGAATATAAACAAAACACCCATTAGGCCATGGTCTACTGACATAAATTCGAAAAGTAGGATTATTAGAGGCATATCTAGAAAGTGCCTGATATGCATCAGTTCAATATCAGGAGAATACGGTCTATGCAGTTGGAAATATATATCTAGAAAAAGCATTGCAACACAGGTATTCAACAAAATCTAGATAAGCTATGCAGCCACCAAGCCCACTATGTGCAAAATGTAATCAGTTGTCGCATAGAATTTTGGGAAGGCAAACTGAGACTCTCACTCATAGGAATACAGTATCTTAGATGTCAAAAGTAAAGATTACTGTTATGACAACTTTACTTGTAAAAAGGTGAATTTTATTTAACATGATCTATTTTTATTATTGCTAAAGTAATGCTTGTTTTGACTAGCACATAAACCTTTCTTGGATATGTGATACAGCCAGTATAATCATCCTAAATACTCATAAATAAGCAAACAGAAATTGTTCTGACAACAGGAAAATTTAAATTTTAGGAGAAAGTATAGTGAGGATATTAGGACCAGTTATCACTAATGCAGTGACTAACAAATACAAAATGTCAAGAAAATTGTTAACAGGACCATCATTAGCATCTGTCTGCCTGACATGCAAACACAGTCTAGAAGATAATTTTACTGTGTCAGAATCAATAATTAATGAAACTATTTTTGAGAATAACAAAATGTCAAGATAGGTGTTGAAGCTGTCAGTGAAGAATATGCCATAAATAACAGTATGATAGTACATACAAGTTTTCGCAAGAGACATTTCTTTAATTTCTGTTTGTATCATTAATACATTTTGTAGAAATAGTTTTTCCAATTTCAGAATTTATCATTGACAAAAAAGTATTCACTGAACACAGAACATATTCAAAACTGCTGACATATGCTTGTCAGCTATTATTGATAAAAATATAGATTACCTTGAGGGACAGTTTGTGAAATAAAAAAAGTATATGTGTTTGTCAATGAGAAATCATCTTCAAAGACATGTAGTCAAAAATATCCTGCTGACAAGCCAAAGCTTGCTTTACATTACTGGAACAGCACTTGTAAGGTACAGAGCTTTAATAGCTCAGAATGTCTTTCAGTTAAGCAAGTGGCAAAGGCAGAAACTCAAAACTGCCAACAGTAATTTAAAAAAAGTCCACTAATTAACTGAATATATACAAAACATTATTTACAAGTCAATGCACTTCTGTCAGCAAGGTAAATACTGTCTGCAGGGTAATTTCAGCAATATGGTGCTTTAGATGTAATGATTTTCAGACATGAGGCGGCACCAACAGAATAATTCCAAACCAGAACACTCAGTAGAACCGACAAAAACAATCACAGCTGGCTCAGGAACAGCCAAACAGCAAACGGGTCACTGTTTAAAAAAAAAACACACACACAATGCATAATCTGGTATTAAAACAAACAGAAACGAATTTACTCATTAAACAGGTGTGAGTCTCTCAAACATCTTACATTGTTGGTCAATTATCATCACATGGAAAAGCAAATGCACTACTCAAAACTGTCAAAGGTACTAGATCTATAAATTATGCATATTTTAACAATAACTGTAATATCTTAATTGTCCTTAGCTTCCAAGCCAGTTTTATAGCATTCATATTCTTTAAACCAGCTTTCCTATCAGATTTAAAGTATGAATTAACTTGTGTTTCTTGTTTCCTGTTAATGTTACTAGGTCACTGCCTGTTATATTCTTATGGATTACCTGCAGCAAATCAAATTCAAAAGTATTTTTCATTATTTTCTGACAAACTACTATAGTACAGGATATAGTAAAAAAAAAAACTCACATACTCTACAATCATTCAGTGGCGTAAGAAACATTTTTTTTATGATCAACTTATTATTTCATTAGTAAAGCTCAGTTAACGTGAAGCAAAATTCATATTATAAAGAGATAAGGTCTGAAAAAAACAGCAGCTGTTGTCAAATGAAAGAAATAGCACTGTGGTATAGGTGTTTGTAATGTAAGGGGTACCTTCCCTAAACTCTTCTTACCATTGGTGAAGAAGATCAAGGTGGAGCCTCTTCAGGTCACTCTAGTGGTGAAGCACAGAAATAGTTTTAATACCTCCATGAACCACCTGGCAGCCATGATACAATAAATGCCATCAAAAGCCATGACAAGCACCAATGGGCACCAATGCAGTACAATGGCTCACAATGCCAAAATATAGCGGTATTTAAATGTGTGGTGTGCTGGTTTAGTGTTTGGGATGTGAATGATTCAGTCAATTAACTTTAGGGACCAAGACAAATGCATAATATACCCATGTCCCCACAGAGGTCAGTGACTTGCCCACTCAGGTGCAATGTGCTTAGTGGCCATGTATGCTAGTGCATGGTCAGCTATGAGCCTCATAGTGCAGCATTGGTACAGTGTGCATTACATAAAATGTGATTCAGCAAATTAATTTTGACTGTCTCACGACCATAACTGCAATGCTAAGAATGTTGAAATTGCATGAAAAATAGTGCCATGGCCATTACCCTGTTATGAAAATTTTCTAGGGGGAAGCAAAGAAATTGGAGACTACACTTGCAGACAATACACATATATACAATTGCTGTGCTAGGACTCCAGAACACTGACAGGACATGGACACGTGTGGGTAAAATATTTGCTGTTTTCCTTTTGTTGTAGTTGTTGTAGTGGGGGGGTGGACAACATCTGACCTTTGAATGGCACAGTTTGCCTTAGTAATCAGCTTTGAAGTAGACTTCCAAGTGCCTTACTTATGCTAGCATGAGCTAAAGTCAATGAAGGCTGGGGATACAGACCATTTATGGGGAGGATTGCTTTCTAAAATATATCTCTGTGTTTTGTATTTATGATGAATAACTTTTCAAAATATCTCTCTGTTGTTGGCAGGAATTGTGTCTCTGTTAGGTGGGGGATTGCTTTTCACAAAGTGTCTTCCTGCTCTTAGGGGACTTGCTTTTCAAAATGTTTCTTTCTGCTGTTTGGAAGGACTCAAATGGTAATTATACAGATTGAGGAGTGATTAATATGCAATATATTATGCTGGGTTGAGGTGGTTTGCTTTAATGATTTGTTTGAGTACAAAGCTACATGGGGGTCCATCACAGGAGTTACAGGCGACATAGTCAGGAATGGCTTGCAGTGGGTGTCTATCTCCTATTGAATATCTACAAAGGCCAGGGAGCACACACTATTGGGCAGTGGCCATGTTGATACCATACCTGTTGTTTGTATGAAACTGTCTTGGGGAGGGTGATGGACAGAAAAATGCAGACAGGTCTATAGGAAACACATGTTGTAAACCAGCCCCAAGAGGTACAGTCAAACAAGACTGAATCCATCTACATGTGTATTGGAGGCTGTATATGTGATTATGGGGTGGTTATGCCACTTGGACCACATGTATATATGTACTGACATAAAATTCCCACTTCCATGGCAGGTTTCACAGGTACATGCTACACATTAAGATGAGGTATAAACACATATGCAATTGGTTACATACAGATGCACCTTGGCAGTGATCTGATGAAGTGTCCTGTGCCTCTGGATGGGTCAGGTATTGCACAGTCTATGCTCAGTCTGAATTGTGGAGTGGGCACTATAACTTGTGCGCAGAAGATATCACTGGCCAACAGCTAAACATGTGTATAGGTTCATAGGTTCACTGGAGGTTATTAGGCTAATGACCCTAGGGCATTTACAAGCCTAGCCATGTAAAAAAATCACAAGTACCCTAGTTAACCATAGTTAGATGGTGGTTGTTTGTCGAGCGATATTATCAGTACTGAGTACTACTGTCTATAGGTGCCACCCCAAGGGTGGGCTGAGATTGTTGTGAACCGGGAAGGAAGTCTAGATTGGAATTTTCTGAATAAAATATATCCAGCAGCGAAAAGTCAAGTGAAAAGGAGCAGGTACATCATATGGGATAGATTAATTGAGCTTCTGGTTTGCAAAGTGGCTGATGTTCCTTCAGTGATACATATATTGAATACATGTTTTTTCATTAACTTTTTATCTTTTATTTTGTTATATAAATTTGTGGACAGTGTGAATGCCAATGTGGTATTTTCTCATGGAGTTACTATGCTTTCAGCAATATAGCGATTGCACATAGGAAGAAATGTATTCTCCAGTATAGCTCTGTTGACTTTACAGAAATGGATTTGTGGATATATTTTTCAGAATTGTGTATGGCTGTTTCTTCTGTTAAAATGTTAGATAAAAGAAACATCTGGACTGGGCATGGGAATAACAGGTCAATTTAAACATTCTTAGGAAGTTGCTGCTGATAATGCTGATACTCTTTGTCATGATGCTTCTTCTTTGGATCCACAAGATATTACTTAGATTATTGCTAAAGGTAATTTGTTTACTTTCTAAAGAGACGTGGAAGATTCTGGACAAGACATTTCTGAATCTAAGTCCATTGCAGATGCAGTGAGATATATAAAGCATAAAAAGAAAGAAGAGAGCACATAAGATATACGGAAATGAAAATGGTCATTTCTCATTATAATCCTTAAATGTAACAGCATTAAGAACGAAGTGAAAAGATTTATAGTTTCTCAACAGTGTGTGAATCTTCATTTTGTTTTCCTTTGTTTGTTGGATGCCAGTTTTTTCACTGCAGAAAAAAGTATTTAATTTATAAAATTATAGGACAGGGAGGTATATGGGTGGTGATACCTATACAGGAGTGTTTTTTTTATTTACAGTAGTACTAATTTTTTTGATTTTGTAATGTAAAAAAACAGGTAGACTTTTAATAGTGGAGTGTGATATTTAAGGATGCGTCATATGAGTTATACATTATACTGTTATATGCACATACCTCGACTGTACACATAATTCAACATTTTAAAGAACTCTGGTAGCATGTTGGGGTAAGTATGAGGCAGATTTTAAATTTTAACATTCATGCCAGGAAAAAAATATGGCATTGATGCTAAGGTTTTCAAGATACCCTGTCATATTTTATATGACAATAGGAAAAGTCAGATATTTTACTTATAAAATAAGTTTGTTGAGAACTAAGGCAATTTTTTTTTCTTTTTTTCTAAAACATTAAGGATACACATAGCTGATGCAGTTTGATTAGATTTTCTAATCATGATGCTGTTTGGTCAGTATTCACAGGTTCATAGGTTCATAGGTAGGTACTAGCCTATCTGCCCGAAGGCATTTATAAGCCTAGCCCGAATGTGTTGGCTTTTGCCGCCCCTTTAGATTAGTTCCCTGTGCCTCTGTCCAGCAGAGCCATTGAAGTGATCCCTGGGGTAAACTTTCTGTTTCCCATCCACTCGTCAAGGTTTCTCTTGAAGAGGGTTAACGAGTACTGAAAGGACTTATATTAAGCTATGGACAAAACATAACTCAGAAAGAATATATAATATACAAAGTGAGATTCTGTAGATAGTTACTGATTATGTTGGAGTTATGTATACCATGGCTTAGGGAGTCAGGAAGGCTAAATGGTCAGCGAAAATTATACATGATGGAGAGAAGAAATGTTACAAAAATAAATTACTTTACATGAATTGGATATGGAAACCAAGGAAGAGAAGTGCCAGAATGTACCCCAGTATAAGATTATACTTTTTCTAAACTGTAAATTATGTGAATGTATTTGAATGGGCATTATAAAATTTCCATGGAAAAACAGTTAGAAAAGATAACTGCTTAGATGGAGAGCAATTACTCTTTGCAATGGTGATTATAAGATTATTATAAAAATATTCAAAGAATATGTTACTTATTGTGAAGAAATTAGTAAAAATTATTAGAAGGGGATTCAGAGGTGGTTATTGTGATGGAAGGGGAACTGGACAGCAGTATCCTATGAGTAGTGTTCTTTTTGTTTAGTCATGACTGGCGTAAGTAACATCTGTAATGATATGAATGAGACATGCATACATTTCATGGGATTGTTAAGGTACCTTAATAATGCACTTATTCAAATGACTTGCAGTTTTGTTAAAAATTGGGCATGGATAAGTGTTATCTTAACTATGAACCTATGAATCTCTGAATAAAGTAGTCCATTCATCTGATAAACATATAATATGCAAAAGTCTGAGTAACGTGTTGTATACAGCGTTACCTCTCTCTTATAGTACCCAGCAGAATAAAGGAAACATATGGCAAATATGTGCAATCTTAACGCATAATAACTAAGGCATGTCAACAGTATGACACCCACAGTCCTTCACATAGTTACCATGACATGTCACAGTATCACCTTATTACAGCACAGATATATATAATGTAGTTAACTGGGTATGTGTATCACATGTCCTGCAATACACATCAATTCTTCCACTTTGGCATTTAAAGTCATAAATTACAGCACAAACATATGTCATACCATGTAAAAAACCCTGCCATGTATACTCCCTCTCATTGCATGTGTCGCTTATGTAGACATATAGCATTCTGACATTCTGAAGTCTCTGTCTTGTAGTATGTATCAGCTTACATTATGGTAACTGGTCACCATATGCTGACAGCTGCCCATGTTAGCACTATCCTGTCTGCCTTTGGCACAACACACTGGCAAGGTGGAGATGTTGGATTGCATTGTCTGCACCAGTCATCATGTCCACATAACCTTTATTTGTCATTGTGCCACACAACATACCCACACAGATTCACACACACACACACACACACACACACACACACACACACACACACACACACACACACACACACACACACACACTTCCCATGGCCTCTGAGTCCAAACAGCACATTACTGACAATAATGTCACATTCAAGTCATTGGTAATCTGCGACAGCAGTTTTGTACACCCATCTTCCATTAGGGCAGTATCACATTCTATGGCTAATCACAATTGTGCCTTCTGGTATCAACGCATACCTAGAAGATGTTTAGTCCTGCATGGCTAATAGTCAGACACAGACATGATACTAATGTTTTTGTATTCTCTGTGTGTCTCTCACTCTCTCTCTCACCATCCCTCCTTTATATTTTAATTTGATGTTTGTTACTTTATTTTTCACAATTTCTGTTAATATTTTATACAGTGTCAACCTCAGTTGTGTCAGTGATGTGGCAATGGTCCCCAGTCCATCTTCCAGCCCTGCTTTCTCTGATGTGCTCACCATCTGCCTCCAGACCTTCCACTGTTGGCGATGATGGAATACATCATGGGTTCTTTGGGGCCTATGAAAATAGATCCAGAGGGGGATGGTATTGTCAAACCCTCTGGTGACACCAGCGGTAGGTCCCAGTATGTTACCAGTCAGGATGTAGAGGAGGCAATGGAAGAGTTTTTAGACTAGTGCCTTGATGTCCATATTGGCCACCTTATGAAAGTCATCATATGACTGGCAGAGTCACACTGCTACCTAAGACTGCCTAGTGTGCTATCTGAGGCAGAACCTGGTGGGCAGTCACAGTGGGGACTGATCCCTGCCTGAGTCTTGCCTCATGCAGCATGAAAGGGAGATAGGACCCTCCTATGTCCGGTCATAGTGTTTCCCTTTCTTGTGTCCCACTTCCATTCCCCATCTGTACTCCAATTATTTTCATTACTACTTGTTCTCCCACTGAAAGTATATCTCTAAGCATTGCCCACACTCCCCTTTCTGTCAGTTCCTCCCCTGTTGGTCTGTTTGTTTGATCTTATTCCCATCACAATATCCTCTTTCCTTCCCCCACCTTCTTCTTACATCCTTTTCCATATAGCCTTCTTGAAAAAATAAAAAAGGGCACCTCTCCCAAAAAAAAAATATATATATATATATATATATATATATATATATATATATATACACCCTTCCTCCGCCTCCCTCCCCACTCCCATATCTCCCTTCCTTGTCTCCTTCTATATGTTCCTGTGCTTGCTCTTTCCCCTTTCTGACTCTCCTATGCTACCATTTTCTCCCTATTTCTCAATACATCTGGTATGGACCACACTGGGAGCCACATATTATGGCTCACAGTATTTCTCAAAGTGTAATGAAGTTGCACTTATCTGACTAAACATGTCACACAATACATGTGCATAACCATGTGCTTGCTACATTGCCCACTACTCCTGTTCATTGATTATTTGACTGCTGTCCTTGGTACACTTCTACATTTCCTGTCAATGACATTTACACCAGTGTATTTCCTAATTAATTAATTGACAGTGGAGGTATTAAATGCTTCTCTCTTAACTGATAATTACTTTAAAGCCACATTGTGCTACTTCGCATCATCATAGTACCCATTTTAAGTTAATATGGAATTGGCTAATGCAAAAACAGCTAATCAATAGCAATAAAACATCAGTATTACTTCTCAGAGCACAACATAATCTGGCCATCTCCCCCTTACTACACATAAAGATGCTCAAAATAATACCCTAACACACACCATGCAACAAAAATACCTTGCTCTATTGTTAACCTTCAAAACGAGTAGTTAAACAAGTCCTCCAACAACTCAAATGTGCCTACAGATGCAAAAGCATGTTAATAATAAAGGATGGACAAGCCATAGAAGGCACGCATAACCAAACCTGAATACTGTCTCCCAGTGATAATATTAATTCAAAATGTAAGATGACTACAAGCTTATTAAACATTAAAGGATCAACTGAAATGATTTAGCAAAGGTAAATAAGTGTCAGTGTACATTTTTCCATGGCAATAGCTAAAGAAGTGGACACTAGCAATTTAACAATCTATTTCAAAAAATGTCCTGAAAGTTAACATAACTACCAATAATTAAAATTCCAAATTACTATATATGATTTAATAATATCTAAGCACCACTTAAGTTTAGTTTGTAGCAGCAACTTTTTCACAGCAATCAAATCTACGTCTGAACTGCAACTTTAAATGAAAACATATACATTTTCTATGCATTTGTAAACAAGAGTTCACACATTTCTGTAAACAGCAACACCCTCACTGCTGCATAAACTGTATGCCAATGGTTGCCTAGCGTCTTGTTCAATGTTAAGAATGAGAGCAGACACCCATCATTTGAAGTACAGACAGTAGCTTTAATAAGGAACAAAACGGCATCATAGCTGACAGATACATAACAGCTCCATCTCACATTTACAAATTGCACATCAGACTCAAAGTATTGGGGATTGTTTTTTTAAAGAGATATCTGCAGTACATACTTGTAAAAAGCTGCACACGTTTTATCATCACAGCAACTTACACTTTATCCTCACTACCTTAGCATAGTTATTCACTTTATACAACAAAGCAGCTGTGCACTTTCTCCCTAAGTTGAATGTAGAAGTCATTTGATTATGTAAATTACATTTGCCAGCACATGAGAACAGTTTATAAAAGTAACTTGCAAATTATAACTAATATAATATTTCCTTACTTTACAAATGAAGATAATATTGCTTTATGTTAAACTTATTTCAAAACAATACGAAGATATTTGTATATAACTTTAACAAATGTACACATTAACAAGCTGCAAAATAGTATTATATTTTATGTAAAATATCTCTCTGTATGTAGTGCATATTATTATTATTAGTAATAGTAGAAGTAGTAGTATTATGACATATAACATTTTTCTGACTGCCTTTGGAATAGGTTGTGGTTAAAAAGGGTAAATCAACCAGTCCACCCAAAGAGTTAATAAATGAAAAGAAATTAATAAGATGCCTCAGAAGTTTGCCAGTCTCTCTAAGAAAGTTATTTTTTTATATTGCCATTGTCTGTCTCTTTTTTTTTTTTTAATTTACTTGCCGGTTGCTATTCTTTTCTTGATGAAAGTTGTTATCCTGATGGGATCTAGTTAATTTTTACTGAAGTTCCCAAAAATGTTATTTTGATGTTAACTTTCTTTTCCTAAAATAACATTAGAAAAGCAGGCTGTTAACATAAAACCAAAAGCAAAACTAGTATTTTCCTACAAAAAATAGCTCATTTGCTTATAATTCCATCTGAAAGGTATATAGGAAATATTTGCGCATTCCATTTCTCCACATGACCTGGTGAAAGAGGATTTTCTAGGATTTACAGCAATACAGTTTAACTTGCTATGATCAGGTTTCAGGCTTCATGCCTTTTTTAGATTTCCATAGGTGCAATAACAGATATTTCACTCTACATAAAAGTGCTATTATATGTTACCCGATGGGGTGCATAAAAGAGTATATGCCACATTAAAAGTATACAACAATAGTTCTGTAATTTTTATTTTCTTTCTTATGTTTACTCAGTAGGTAGCAAAGTACCACATCTTTTACCATGGAGATAAGAAAAGTACAGTTGTGTACACTTACCATAAATGTAGATGTTTGTGTGTATTCACTGTTGCAGTCATCACATTTGGGTTATCTGCTTGCAGTAGCCCTCAGTCGGCCTGATTAACAAAGTCTTGTGTCCTGCGTCAGTTGCTGTCCCTTCTTCCATGACGTCAGGTCGTCAGGGGTATAAAACATGCAGCCGATGCCATTACATCAGTTTTTCTTGCCCCAGATGTCAGGTGCCCCCCTAATGGGAAGCAATCAAATCTATAAATACAAGTGTATACCTCTAACAAAAAAGCAAATACACCAAAAAGCTTTTAGAGCATAGTAAGTGAGAGTAGAGGTATAGCCAAAAGAAGAAAGAGGGCTGGAGGGAGGATAACCAGGACTGCAACAGTGAATACACTCGAACATCTACATTTATGGTAAGTGTACAGAACTGTACTATGTTCTTCATTTTTCACTGTTGCAGTCATTACATTTGGGTAGATTCCCAAAGCTAAGGCTGGGAGGAGGAATTTAAATAGAATGAAGACCAGCTATAAGGCCCTGCAAGACTGCAGTGGCAAAACCAGCTCTGGATTTAGAGAAAATTGGAAAATGATAATGCTTGGTGAAAGTATGTACAGAACTCCAGGTAGCAGCTTCTAGGATGTCCCTAGTAGGGACACCCCTAAGAAAGGCTGTAGAGGTAAATGCAGCCCTGGTTGAATGGGGTCTGATGCCCTGTGGGATAGGTTTTCCATGGTGCTTATAGCAGAAATGAATGCAGTGGCCTATCCATTTTGAAATGGTTTGTTTTGAAATAGCTTTCCCCTCTGTCCCTGCAGCAAATCCCACCAGCAGTTGTTCAGACTTCCTTTGAGGTTTGGTCCTGTCCAGGTAGAATCTAAGCTGTCAGGCCACATCTAAAGAGTGTAGTATTCATTCTCCTTTGTTCTGTGGGTTAGGAAAGAAGGTAGGCAAATGAATGGACTGCTAAAGAGCCACACTGGATACCACCTTGGGCATGAATGAGGGATTGGTTCTGAGGGACACCCAGTCCGCATGAAAGATGATGAAAGGTTCCACTGCCATAAGGGCCTGTAATTCAGATACCCTTCTTACAGAACTGAATGCTAAAAGGAAAGCTGTTTTCCAGGAAAGATTTTTTTAAATCTGCAGTAGCAACTGGCTTGAAAGGAGGAAGAGTGAGTTTCTCAAAGACAAAGTTAAGATCCCAGGCTGGAGTTGGAGCTCTCCTGGGTGACTTAAATTTTTGGCCCCTCTGAGGAACTGCTTGAACAGTGGTTGAGAGAAGAGGGGAGGCTCTGTGCTATAATGAGCTGAAATGGCTGAGGCATGAATTTTGATGGAGGAAAAAGACAAGCCCTTATGAAGCATCTCAGTCAAGTATTGTAGATTCTGAGGTAAATTGGGCACTGCTGCATTCATTCCTTGAGATTGGTTCCAGGCACAGAATCTTTTCAATTTTGCAGCATAAGATTTTCTAGTACCAAGCCTCCTTGCCTCTAAAATTATATCCATCACGGATTTACTGAGGGATGGTAAAGGAGAGATTAGGTAATTAGCCAGGCTGCTAGGTTCAGGGTTTGCAGCTGAGAGTGTAGAATCTGGTTCTCCTGCTGAGACAACAGGGAAGGAGTCTGAGGCAGGTGCCATGGAGCCAAGCATTACATATTGCACAAGAGTGGGTACCAGTGTTGGCGAGGCCAGTCTGGTGCAATTAAAATCGTCCTTGGCCTGTCCTGTTTGATCTTTAGTAGTACCTTGGAGAGCAGAGGCAGAGGAGGAAAGGCATAAACTGATAGGTTTTTCCAGCTGAAGGATAGAGCATCCACTTTCCAAGCTAGTTTGTGGGGAATCCTTTTGCAAAATTTGTCCAGTTGATGGTTCTGTGGGGAGGCAAACAGGGCTATATCTGGGCTCCCCCATTTGCTTGAATTTTGGAATCACCAGAAAGGTGTTTAGAATAGAAAGGTCCAGGATAGGACGCCATGTATTGCCTTTTCTGGGTACCAGAAAAAGTCTTGAATAGAAACCTTGTCCCTTTTCCTCTTCTGGTACCAACTGAATAGCCCCCATGTTTAAGAGAGAGAGTACTTGATTTTTGGCCTCTGCCCACTGATTTGGGGGTAGATCTGGCCACCCGGTTAGTGTTGGTAATGTGTGGAAATGAAATCTTTATCCTTGAGACACTATATTTAAAACCCATTTCTCCTGGGTAATGAGTTCCCAGTTTTTGGCCTGCAGACCAATCTTTCTGCCTAAAGGAGCATTCGGTTGGGAAGTGCTTGGTAGTTTTAAAAGCAAGTTATTGAGACAGTTTTCCATATGGGGGAGTCTTACTACTCCCAGGTTTGGGTGTGGAAACCCCCCACTGCCTAGTCTTGTGTGTCTCTTGGGACTGAAACCTGGGGTTTTTGCTGTGTCTGGGTTTAGCTTGAGAAGACCTGGAAGGGGCTGGAAAAGACCAATGTTAGAGCGCCAGTGCCTACTAAATCTAGGATGCTGAACTTGTAAGAAAGCTTTAACAGTTTGCATAGATTTAGCTTTATCTTCCATCTTTTTAAGAACTTCCTCAGCCTTGTTGCCAAACAGGCGGTCCTGATTTAAGGGAGCATCCAACAATTTAGCTTTAACATGATCAGGCAAACCTTGATCCTTAATCCAAGCATGCCTTCTGAGCACAGACCCAGTAACAGCAGCCGTGCAAGAGGCCTCTAATGAATCAAATCCACATTGCAAAGTATGTTTTCCAACCTGTTCAGCAGATGCATTAAATCTTGTAATTATTTTCAGCACAGTCAGGAAGTAACATAATTTTCTGTTTAAGCAATCCAATAACATGTTGTTGATACTTTAACATATGAAACTGGCAGTTTAAAGCCCTAATGGCCAAGGTTGCAGAAGTGTAAACTTTCTTACCCCATCTATCCCGCGCCCTGGAGTCTCTATCAGAGGGGCTAGGATTTTTAGCAGTAGAGACCTTAATGCCCTTGGGTCCCTGTGAAATAGTCTCTGGATCCGCAATAGGATTTTTAAAAAGGAACTTATGAGAATCAGGAACCCTGTAATATCTGTCAAGTTTTCGGGGAGAAGGAGGCAAAGAATCAGGAGCCAAACTAGATTCTGAAAAGGCATCATCAACAATGTCTAGTACAGGAGGTATAGCTAAAGGCCTATGCTGAGGCAGGAGTAAGAAATCCCTAAGCCTCATTTTTGAATCAGAAAAGCCCTAGCTTTCCCAGTGGAAATGCACCCTTAAAGTATGTAAGGTTTCACCAAAAGAAAAACCCTCTGGAGGGGAAGCAGAGGGAATAGAGTTCTCTGCATCAGAATCCTCATAAGTAGATAACGGCAAATCTAGATCATCAGAAGAATCAGAGAAATCAGAATCCTGTTCAGAAGATTCATAAACAATTTCAGTCCTGGGTCTTTTAGAAGGGGGAGGTTGGCTTCCCCTGATTAGAGTTATAAGATCTTCAGCCATTCTTATCATTTGTTTTTTAGGCATAGAAGCCTGAGCATGTGGCCTGGGCATCAGTTTCTTAGGCGTGGTTCGAGATTTTGGCCTAAATAAAGAAGGAGGCGTCGGTTTAATATGCAAGTCCATAGGCCTGAATACACCCTCAGAAGCCAGTGCCTGCACAGTGGCTCCGGACCCATCCAAGGTAGAGACATCCATTGGTTCCACATTTGAAGCATCTCGCGGCATACCAGACTCTGAATGGGTCTCAGTAGAGGCCTGCGAGTCAGAAGTAGTGGGTATCAGGGGCTGCAAAAGCACCTCACTGAGTACCAGTGAACTGGCGACTGGCTTAGGAGAAGTGTTGTTGGCAGCTTTGGACCTCGGCGGCCTGTCTCTGCCTTTATCTTTGCATTTTTTCAGAATCCTGGTAGTTGGATGGCTAACCAATGACATTTCTGGATAATTAAACCGAGAACCGAAATATTTAGAAGCGAAAATATACCGACGATGGATAGTGCGTTGATTAAATAAAGCACAAAACCGATGGCAAGGTACGTCATGGTCAGGGCCTAGGCAAGGAATACAGTATGAATGAAAATCTTTGTGAGGTATTTGCTTTCCACAAGTAATGTGATTATTAACTTTTACTGACATCGGTAAGGAGCAAGAAAAAGTTCCCCCAACGGGGTACTTAGCTTTAGTTGAAGACTTTGGTTCTGAAACTCGAAAATTAAAATGTCAGGAGTCGGACGACCGGACCTTGCAAACTGCTTCTGCTTCAGGCACTGCACGGCAAGAAAGACTGATGTAATGGCGTCGGTTGCATGTTTTATACCCCTGACGACCTGACGTCATGGAAGAAGGGACAGCAACCGATGCAGGACCCAAGACTTTGTTAATCAGGCCGACTGAGGGCTACTGCAAGCAGATAACCCCAAATGTAATGACTGCAACAGTGAAACAAGAAGAACATCAGACTTTGCAGAACAGAGATGTGACCTTTTGCTTTGCACTTAATGATGATGGGAAGCAAGGTGCAGAATTTTACAATGCTTAGCGAAAGCAGTTGCAAAAATTACATAATTCAGACTATTAGTAACATAGCAATGTTCTGTAAAGAGCAAGTGCCACTCTGTGACACATGTTTGGAGTGAGTTGCATAAAACATCCTACAGGGGATCTATGAGAGATACTGCACTAAAATAAATGTACTGTAATGTTAATTTGCTGTCTTGTATTTGTGCAACAGACCATGAAAGTAACACTGCTTTGTACAATACATCTGACTGCACGTGGGGGCTGGAAATATATTTAAGGGAGTGGAGTTGTTGCATTTTACTTTGTGTTTATTGATGATGGCAAGACAACATACTATCTTTTAAAATTATTATAGAAAACAAAAAGACAATACAGAAACTGTTCTGTAAAAAGCAGCAATAAAAAGAAGACAGAGACTGTTAGAAACATTGCACTACTCTGGGATAACAAGCATTATTCCATGATATATTATTAGAAGAGTCTGCATAAACATCGCATGGAAGAGGAAGGAAAGGCGCTAAACAAGTACAAATGTGCAGTGGAACATTCATTTCCTTTCTTGTGTTTGTGCACTAGACAGTGAATGTAGCACTTCACACAATAAATAATGAATGTGGACAAGAGGAAACATATTTTTGCAAGTGGAGTTTTATCATTTTGCTTTACTTTTTATGGTAATAGGGAAGCAAGATGTAGCAATTTAAAATTATTCTGTAAATTGACATTTGGATTTGTACTACTGAAAAAAGGTCATTGTTAGAAAGAAAATGGTAGCAACTTTGGTTTCAGATTAATGTTTCATTGTTCCTCATTAATGTTAATGAAACCATTAACATTATTTATATATGGCTGGATGGATGTCAGTAAATTGAAAATTTACATCAAAAGGGAACTGATTGACCACACCTGGTTAAACAGCTTCCTATAAAAAAAAACATTTTTTTTGCAGGGGGCAAGCCCCCTTGTGCCCCCACACCTCCTGCTCCAACTCCAAGATAGCACTACAGTGGGGAAAGGGCAAAATCCCTGATCCCCACTATACTATCTCTAACAAAAGAAAAAAAACAGTACTTTCAATGAGTTCTACTGGCTTTTTCCCCAATTCAATTTTTTTGCAGGAGGAAGCTCCCCTGCACCCTTATACCTCCTGCTGATTATACATACCAACTCCAAAATTGCACAATATTGGGGAAAGGGCATATTCACCAGATCCAGGAATTGTGTGATCACTCATATCTGCTGACAGTCAACCAGTTTAGTCAACTAAACAAATGCCAATCAAAATGACATTCAACTAAATTCATAGCTCCTATATATGATGATAGGAGGCTTGAGATCCTTGGGTATATGTGTCCCTGGAGTGAAATTTGTGCTGTATTTGTTTACTAATATATTTCCGATATCCACTGAATTAGAGAATGCATAGGCATTATGAACGTGTTCAGAATAAAGTTGAGGGTTATTTCATAACTTCCTGAAATAAGTAAAGAAGGATCTGTAATTATCCTTAACTTTTGATGCCAATCTAAATTCATGGGAAGCCTTTGTTTTTTATGGTATTTTTCAGTACTCTGGGTAACCTTTTTATGTTTGCCTTGATTTGTGAGGTTTTAGTTTTTCTCTATATTATAAGAAGCTTTTTTATTCATATAGTACTTTTTTATGCATGTGGGCCACCAGGCTGATTTGCTCATGCCCTTCCCATTTTGTTTAGATTTGGAATGGGTGGCCTATTTATACAGTTTTCTAGATAAGCATATAATTTATTTTCATAACTACTAGTTGTGTCAACATTTTGGGGAGTACTAGTTATACCCAAACTTTGAAACTTAATGACAGAACAGTAGGAAGTCTCTATATTTGAAATCTTTGAGTATTGTGATATTTGTATAGACTGCTTAGACTTGACTGGAGAAGGGTATACAAGCTGGACAATGCATATAGATGGTATGTTTGGCAGGACTAGGTCAAGACCATTGTATTCTCTAGTGAGCTTTTCAACTATTTGATCCCAGCAATTCTTGTTTGTGAAACAGAATTGTATTCACATAGCCTACATTTGAGGTATAGGTCTTTCTGTTTATAAGCAGTTCCCTGTCTTGTATCCCAGGACAATGGAGTTTTTGTGTATTTAAAGTTCACCCAATGCATTTAAGAAATTTACATGGTTTTCAGGAGTCAACAAGTTGGTCCTGTAACAAGGTGTCCTGATAGCTGGTTTCATTTAGAGTGAGGTGAATCTCAGTAAGATTGGTTTGTGGGTCTCCGGGAATCTGCCTTGAGGTAATATGCTGTTTAACTAATATGGTATGTTAGGCACATAACCCTGGTATAGAGGGAATGTGCTCTGCACTTTTAAACCAGGTTTCAATAACAACACACACACACATGCACACAAGGGCAATAGGGCTTCAAGGTCAGGGAATGTGTTATTTAGACTCCTAGCATTGAACAGCACCACACTGTTACTGTGTAGTGCTTTACTTGTTTTATTTTTTGGATTGGTAGATATTTTAGCTGGACTTTGCCTAAAAAGTCATTATGAAAGCAGCAAAGGCTGTAGCCAGTAGGTGGCGAGACAGTTATTCAGGCAATTGTTGAACTCTGTTATATTTTCCTTGTACCTTGGCATCATTCTTGGTGAAGGTAGAATTTTGTTCAGTGCAGAAGTTTTTGCTGCATTTATGAATGTATGCAGAGTGTACATTTCCCTTAGGATTTTGTGTCCCAGGTCATTTACACTGCATGGACCACCACCATGTTGTAGTCATACTTCTTCATCTTGGGGGTCTTGAGAGCCCTTGAGACATTGTCACTGTATTTTTGTCCAGCCATGTGAAAATAGAGTCTGTGTGTCTCATAGCTCTCAGCCTCTTAGAGCAAGAAATCTGGACAAAGTCTCAAAAATAGGGACAGATTTTGAATATTGCTTTTACAAACTTAGTTCCTAGAATAATAGGATTTTGTGTTAACATGCATTTTCTAAAGGATATGAAGCCTAGAACTCACATGTATGTCATTATTTAGTGACTTCAATCTTCAGTGATTTGCCAGAAAACGACAAATTTTAAGAAGAACAGACCTAAAATATGAGGCAAAAATCTGGCCATTCTGTGAAAATCTGGCCAGTTGACTAAGTTTGAATGGTTCATGATGATGCTCCTTTAGTAGGGTCCACTTTTTTTACTACTTTTAGTAGCAATAGTTATGATATCAAAGACATCACTGGGATTTAATAGTCCTTGACCACAATTTATATGCTAAATTGAGGGACCCCCCCCTAGAGTAGTTTTTAGACGTGGCAGGAATTTAAAAAGCTTATTACAGACTAGGAAGGAAGACAATTTTGGAAGCAGGAGGAAAGGGATGATAAAGTGTAGCATGTGCCCCCAATGCCCCTTCATGGAGATTGGGCTCAACTTCTCGATCAGAGGAGTGCCCTATGCGTCAAAGGGTAAATTTGACTGTAATACTAAAAGTATAGTCTATTTGGCCCAATGTCAAGCCTGCCCAGCTTTTTATATTGGGAAGTCGGACAGGAAACTAAAAGAAAGGGTTTACGAACACCTTTACAACATCAGAACATCAAAGCAGGAAAATGCTCTGGCTAGACATGTGAATGCTTTCCCATTACACTCTTTTAAATTTAGAGTGATTGACCAGGTTACGAGTAATGGAAGGGGTGGCCCCAGTTCATTATTCCTAGAAAAACTGGAATTAATATGGCAACTTCATACTAGCCCTGCTACCCGCCAGGACTGAATGAAGTTTATTCCATATCTTGCATCCTTAAACTAAAGAGTTTAATGAGGTGAATATATACCTTATTCACTTCAGCCTGCAAGAAAGGGTATGTTAAATATTTATCTAAATAGTCAAAAATGTACTTACTTGTTCAGTTAGGAATATACATGTTTATACATATACATGGTTATTCACATTCACTTAGTAGTTATCTACATATGAATGTGTTTGCATTTAGAGTTGTTTATGTGAATGTGTACACTCTTATTTCATCTTTTATCATATTCACCAGACGTCCTTTACAGGATGGTTTTCTCTGCTCCAGTCTTTATAGCTTTTTAGCTTGATGGTTTTAAATTCAGACAACATGGGGCTAATATAAGTGTTTCGTTATATATTTCTTCATCCTACTTTTTAGAACTGTCATTATTAACTTTTATTGAAAGTTATTTAAGATCTTAATACTTTTTCACACAGTGGTAAAGTATTTTATTTTATACTGTTTTCAATTTTACACTTCATTCTTGACGTCTCACTTTTTACTGTTACCTTAACTATTGTTCATTCCTGCTTACCTTGGGGGCGGGTTTGCCTTTTGCTTGGAGGAAGTTGATGTGGTTTGAACTTGTATATACTGTTTGAAACATTCTTGTTGCAACTGTCTGATGAAGTCTCACTAAGGGTGAGACAAGCTTTATGGTTACTGTTTTTTATTATTTTTATCGTTTGTTTGAAGCAAAGTCTGAAGAATAAACTTTGGAAACTACTACTGTGTGCATGCCTCAAGCCCTCTTGCCTGCATTCCTGTTTTTCCATTCACGCATGTCACCACACAGAAGACGCTCTAACTGAGAATCGAACGGGCAACGTCTAACTGTGAGGCGACAATGCTACCACAGCACCACCACAACAGTTCAATGGTTCAAAATAAAGAAAATGGAAGGAAAGAAAAGAGAAATTCATTTGTGTGAGCATGCTTTTAAAAAGTGAGATTTGAGGAAAAAATATTTATGTAACATGTCGCTAGAAATGATAGTTACACAGAAGTTTGCAGGAGAAGCAAGGTAAAAAGCCAAGTTTGAGAGGCAACACCAAGGAAATAGGTAGCAGTATCAGCAAAGAAAGTTGTTAGATAATGGACATGGTAGAGGTTGAAGAAGATGATTAGTAGATAAGCTCAATGACAGAAAGACTGCGTAAGAAGACGTAGGATTATTGTCATGAAGAGTGGCTGTAACGTGGTAGTGTATGTGGCTGGGTAGAGGCAGATACAGAAGGGATGTGATATAAAAGGGAATACGAGACAGTAGAGAGAAAAATCAAGGAAGTGAGCCAAGAGATGGTGAAGGGGAATACCCGGGTGTAAGAAAAACAGACGCGGATGTGAGGAAAAGAGTAGGAAGTGTTAAGGAATGAGGAGAGGAAAGTATGTGATTTAGTGAGAAAAGGTATCAGAGACATAGACTATAGGCATAATATGTCAGGACAGTGTCCTTAAGTTTGATGAGGAATAGCATAGCTTAAAATGCATTGTATGTATGGATAGGAATGTTTGACTAACCAGAACTTAAGCAGGATCACAGACATGTTCACTAGGTGTTGGTTTTAATTGTGACTTGAAAGATTTCACCCGAGATATTTGTTTGAGGGCAAGGCAATTGGAGTCCTAGACTTGAGAAATGTAAGGAAGAACACAATAAGTCACCTGCAGAGATATTTGATTTAGTTGTTAGGAGTACTTTTTATCTACAGAGCAAAGAGGCCGCCTGCTTAGTGAATAGTGTTGAAGGATTTGTGTTAGGTTAGTGCAATTTTCAGGTTTGTGAATAATGTTATGTGTGGTAGGTAGTTGAGACAGGGTCAGGGAGTGAGGCAGTTCTAGCCAGTGTAGCTGCTTTAGTGATACACAGTGGTGAGATTTGTATGTCACATTAGCAGCAAATCTGCCCACTCTTTTGTAACATTGCTCAAGGATATTTGTCTTAGATGCTTTAAAATTAATGAGAGTAGGTTGTTTTGTCTTGTAGAGGGTTCCAATATTTGATGATTTTTTTATTACATTTTAGGGCTACTTGAACCAGCTACGCTTCTGCATCTGCTACCATTTTAATGTGCTACTAGGGTGTCTGGAGCAGCAATGGTAGGTTTAAATTTTAGAAAAATATTTTAGTGGTGGAGAATGTTTTGCATTGAGTGTTGGTTTAAAGGAAAGTTGTTGGGTACTGGAGGTTGAGAGATTTAGAAGAGAAGTTACAAAGTTGATGAAGGGTGTATTGATCTGGAAGGTCAAGTCATTTGATTGAGTTGATTGATGAGCAGCAAAGGGGCTGGTTTGGGTGTCTTGGCCAGAATTTAGTAGTTGGTGAGTACTTTTGACTTAAAGTTTTGAGATTGGTGTGATATGATATCATGTTAAATTTAATCCTTTGCTTGGTATTGTTTCTGAGGTGTTTATATTTTGCAGGTTAGACTTTTTTCTCCATATTTCCAATGCATTGTTCCTGAGGTTCATACCTTGTTTGGTTTATCTGGAGAGCCAGTGTGTTGGACTGGTTTTGATTCTTTTGGTTTTTATAGGGACATGTACATTTAGAATATTTAGGAAAAGGGTTTTCCTAGGCTTAGACTGCTTTGTAACCTGACTTCAGAGGCACTTTAGAGGTCATAATACATTTCTGCCACTATGTCTCCCCCAAGGGTAGTATGCCACTGGTTTCAGCTGAGGAACTGCCACTCCCAACCCTGTAGAAACTGACATTACTAAGACAGCAGTGAGTCTAATGGCATTATGAAAAGTGAAAACTGGTGTTGTCAACAGCTTTTTATGTGCTCAGATTTAGTCTGCTTGCTAAATTTCTAAGTCCAAACACTTTTATAAACATAAGAATAATCCTAAGCAAGTAGTAAGAGGAGCCATGAGATGCTTAGCCATACACATTTAAGCAGAAACACTTAAAAGTTCCTGCCCCCCCCCCTTTCCAAGCACTTAATAGTCCTTACCACCCTAATTAAATTTATGCAATGTCTTGCCTCCTTCAGAAAGATTTAATTTGTATTTATTCAAACTGTTTATCATGGCAGAAACTCTCTTTAGCTCTTAAAGGTTCACCAGTGTTTTTTGTTGCTTGGTAGTTTCCACCATATCCAGTCCCCAGCCTAGCTCCAGAAGCACCAATATGATGACCCAGGAACACACTTTTCCTTATGTATAACTTTAGTCTCAACAACTGTTCTTTGCAAGATGCGACTGAGAAGGACATGGCCAGGATTTTTGGAATTATATACCGGCTTCCAAAATGTAGCCCCATACCACTCTAGTTGTAGCACCCCCCACCCCCACCCCCCCCGAGACACACTCCGGACGGTACATTTTTCTGGATAGGATACCTTTTCAGTAATGCAGGCTTAAACTCATATAATCAGTCTCATGTTCTGTAGAAAAAGCTCTTTCAGAAAATGTTTAAGTAAATAAAATAAAGCATGTTAAGTATGGGGACCTTAAAAATAATTCGAGTACATCATACAACATGAAATAAGTGTCTCATGGTGGTATTTGTTATCAAAAGCTAGAATAAATGCTCCTAAGAATTATATCAAGCATTTAATAAATTACATCAGTCTTTATGACATTATCAGGCCTGGCAGCTTATAACTATTCCCTAACAGAGTCTGCACCTTCCTGTTGATGAATACATTTATACAAGTCAATAATATAAAGAGTAACAAAGCAGTAGTTTTTGGAAAAATCCACATCTCTTAGTATTAAGCAAACTATCAGTGAGAATCACTAAAGGATCTGTTTTGTTGCCTTTTTGTCTAAAATGGAGAGCCACTGATATTCTTGTGAACATTTGATATACTAAAGAAATTTGGCAGCAAATGATTTTCTACTGTTAAAAAAATCACATAACTCCATGGAAATTTTGTTTGTATGTAACAAGTTCAACAATTCGTCTGCTGTTTTTTTTCCAGAAAATTTGCCAGTCTTCCCACACAGCAGAACATTCCATCGTCTTCCAAACTAATTCACCCAAATATGCCAGAATACCTCCCTTCCTCCCTCCCTTCTGCTTCTCCAAAATCATAAGCAAACAAATTGTACCTCTACTAAAATAGGTTCCTCTAGACACCCCCTCTGGTCCTGATTACCTCTGCCCTTGGTTTCTCTATCACTATAGAGATTTCAGAGTCACTCCACTAAAACACACCTACAACCTTAGCCTCACAACCAGTATCATGACCTCCATCTGGAAATCAGCCTTTATCAGACCTGTACCAAAATATCAGAAAACCTTCTAAGCCTACCACTTCCGTCCTATCTCAGTGCTTCCTATAGGTTCATAGATTCATAGGTTCATAGGTATTTACTAGGCTAATGACCACCAGGGTCTTTATAAGTTTAGTTGTGTGATCCATCCCAATTGTGTCCCTATGTGTCATGGCCTGTTTATTAGGAGGGAGTATGTTAGTCAGGAAGTTTCTAGAGGTTATGTGTAGAGTGTTAGTTTGGGCATTACTATCTGCCTCTGTCTATCAGAGACATGGGGGCCAGATCCAGGATGAATTTCCAATTTCCCATCCATTGGTCAAGTTTACACTTAGTTAGTATTAGGGATGGACTCTGCTTCACAGAGATGGGGAGCCTGTTCCACAGCATGGGTATCCTCTGAGATGCATATCTGTCTCACCAACATGTCATACTTATGTCACAATATGGTTAGTAAAATCTTTGAAAAAGCCATTTACAACCAACTTGCCACTTACCTTAACAAATACCACTGAATTTCTCAGTAGCAGCATAGCTTTTGGGTAGTTAGAAGTGCCATGCCTGCTCTATGGACACTCACTGATGACATTCTCACATGGATAAAGGTAACCTCACTGGGGCAGCATTCATTGACCTTACCCAGGCCTTTGACCTGGTTGACCACATTATCCTGTTATCCCACATACCTCTCAACCTTTAGAGCAAGAAATTTGGACAAAGCAATAAATAAAAGTGGAACAAAGGTCCAAAAATAGGGACAATTTTTAAATATTTTTCTTACAAATGTGGATAGAACAGCAGGTTTTGCATTAGTATGCACTTTCTGAATGTTATGAAGTCTGAAACTCAAATGTCAGTCATTATTTTCTAACTTCAATCTCTAATGATTTGCCATTAATTTGATAGAAAGCAAAATTTTATGAGAATCAGGCCATACATAGGGGAAAATCTGGACATTATGTGAAAATCTGTACAGTTGAGAGGTATGTTATCCCATTTACAAGATACTGGTGTAAGCTATGAATCTACCCAATGGTTCAAAGATGTTTTGACCAACCAAACTTTTACAATGAAGAGTGGAACTGCCTTATCAGATACAACCTTCCCTTTTTCAGGAGTCTTTAAGGGATCAATTATTGCTCCAATTCTATTCTCCATTTTAATAAATAAACTGCCTCTTTACCTAACTCATCTACCAATCTCCTTTATGCTGTTGACATGGTTATCTATAGTTCCAACCCGTCTCATGGCATCACTTAAATCAACTTCAATCTGACTTTCTACAATTAAACAACTGGCTTTGTTCCAAAGACTACTCTTTGACCCTAAAATAACAAGTCCATATTATCTGGCCCAATGAGAGGACTCACTAAAGCCTTTAGCCCTCCCCATATCAAAGACCTCAACAACAACAACCTAACTGAATCTACCGCATTATTTAGATACCTTAGCATTTAACTTGACCAGTCTCTCAACTTCCAAGGCCACATTCAGAAAATCAGATCCAAAGTCAACTACCTCCTATTCTGGGCTGAAAAGATATCTCATGTCCTCTCACAACCTGCTACAGCAGCCTTAGGCAAAAGTGTCCTGCTTGCACAACTAGAATAAGGCTACCCCTATTCACCAATGCCTTAAAGAAGGAAAATCTCTGTAATGCCTTAGAAAAGGGAAGCTGACTACTAATTCAAGGCGGAGCTAAAGTCCTTCTCACCCCCTTCTCTTCAAGATGCTATGCAAAGACACACACCCCCATTTATGAGACTAACTACATACCAATCCATTTCCATCCACTAAACTTCATTCCACAGACCACAGCTTCTCTGTTCATGCCCCTAAACTGTGACAGTCATTACTACATAATCTTACTAAAATCATATACCACAGACAGTTCAGACCTCAGTTCAAACAATACCTAAATGAACAATATAACTGCACATGTCAAAATGCAGTTCATGTCACCTAACTCCCATGGTTGCACTATTACATTCATCCCAGAAAAACTTGGCTGCTTAATCTCCTAACCCCAATAACAAATAAACTCATACCTACCACTTCCCCATCCACCCTATCCATTTCCTGATATATATATATATATATATATATATATATATATATATATATATATACATATATATATATATATATATATATATATAATGTCAACTTCTCCTTTTATTAGTTCTTCTATTGCACTAATTAGCATCCTATGATTTCTACTCTCTTCACTGCTACATTTCCCTGCACACTAGTATATACGGTGTCCATTCTTTTGGCTGGGCCACATTTACCTCAGTTATAACACCTGTATTATGCACTGTAGTTTCATAGGTTCATAGATGCTTACTAGGCTAATGACCACAAGGGCCTTTTTAAGCCTAGCCATGCATCCCAAACCTCTGACAATTTCTGAAACCCTTGGAAAGTGTAAGCATGGGCCTGGGAAATGAACCATTTGCAGGCTACTTGTGTGCATTAGAGATTCCTTATCTTACTTCTTTTTAAACCTTCTTGTAAATATGTGTAGATTTGTTACATCTGTGTTATGCTATGTGATGTCACTATACTGTATAATTAGTTATACCTTTAATCTTACTTTGCTGTTGTTACTATGCATGTAATCTGGGCTGAGCCAGCAAATGGTCAGATTTGATCAATGTACAAAATTAAATACATAAATAAATAAGATTACAAACCTTTTGTAAACACTATTGATGTTGTAGATGGAAACCTCCCTGCAGAAAGTAAGGTCATTCAGTAATGTCTCACTGGAAGTAGTATATACCTACTGGTGTCCATGTGGACCAAGCCACACCTTTATCTGCTTTCATTACTTTTAGTTTTTTGTTGTTACAAATTTCCATGACAGCTATATTTTTAGACTCTGTTTAGTGGTTTCTTTTTGTAGCCTTCTTTAAGAGATATAATAAACACCTTCAGTCCACCAATCACTGATAACTTCGAAGAAACACACACCATGGAGCTGTACATTCTGCTGTATGATTTATTAACAAGTGCTTCTGGTAACTCGGCTTTTGCCTTCATGGAATAAATTCTAACACCAAAGCAGCTTGTTTTATACAATTGCCAACATTCAATTAACTGAAAAATTGTTAAACAATAATGATTAACCATTATCAGGTTACCTTTCTTAAAGTGCACAGCACCTGATATTTCATTACTATCCCATACTACAAAGCTAAAACATTTCATTGCATACAAACTTAATTAAATAACTCACAAATATAAATAACATCAAATAATTAAATAAATAAATATCATTTTCATAAATCAAGTTAAGAACCCTAAAAGTTCAAGTTGACCTCCAGATTCATCCCCTTAGGTTGCATAGTCTTATAATTAAGAATAAACTTGCTTTCCAATTCTAATAATTTACTAATAAAGTCACAACCTCTAATTGGCTGTAGTTTGGCTAAAATAATAAAGGAAAATAATTATCATCATCACCTCCATAAGCCTGAAGAAAATGGTGTGCCACGGGACTTTCCGTATTAAGATTCCTGATATGACATTTAATGTGGGACAAGATTGTTATTTAGATGCACTTGAAGAACATACTGTAAATGAGGGTGATTGTTTTTACACGGACTATGGGAAATTGTTTGTGCCTGCATTTCCAAACACCATCAAATTCATGCCTCCTAAAATTTCTATGACTTTGAATAGTGTTGAAAGAGTATTGTGTAAGAAAATAGAATTGAAATATTTTAAATTCATCAAGTCAGCAGGAAATTTTAATTTAAAGAAGTGGGGTGTGGTTGGCTCTCAAAATGCTTCACAGTGTAAGCAATGATTATGTTTTAGGCAGGCAAACAAAGGGCTTCACTCCATGGTGTTTCTTGTTTAAGAGGTGTCTGATTTATTTTCACAAGTCTTATCAAAAGCCATTATGGATGAGGGGAGAAGAGGATTAAAAGTGTTTTTTTTTTCTTTTGAAGAGCTTTTAATTGTGATCAATAACATTTGATTGTTTCATAATGTGATTTAAATTCAGCTTTCTGCAATACAGTTTCAGTTCAGTAAGAGTATTGTCTACCATGACTCCACATGCAGGAATGAAGTCTTTTTGTAGGACGTGTAGGATATTCATCTTTGCTACAGATGTGATCATACTTCAAACATTGTATATTTCAAGAACAGATGATATGTTGTACTATTATCATAGTATTCTTCTTAATCATGCTGGAAATTTTTCTTTTTTCTCTCCAAAAATTCATCATGCAGTGTTTCTAGATACACAAAATATTCTGGCATATAGAATGATTAAAACTAAATTGTGACTTGTATGTTTAAATCTTCAATTTCTTTGCTAAGTGCAAAAAAAATGTCGCTTTTTTGGACTTTTTTTTCTGTGGTTTACTTGGTTATTTTTGGATGCCCAACCAACGTTTTTTATGCAAAAAAAATGTCTGCCTTATTGGATCAATATTTCCAGTAGCTAGCAGCCAAAGTGGCCCAAAAAATCTGTGTTGTGCATGTAAAATGCCTTGTAGGGATGTCAGGTTAGTTAATTAGCTTGCTTACACTCAAGCAGTGTACCTTGGTTACAAGAGGTAAGAGCCTTATCCTTCTGCACCACCTACCAGACTAATCAGAGCTGATGGAAATGTGTTATTTTGTTGTACTGCTTCATGGAAAAAAATCTTCAAAACTACAGTGGTGAATGTGAATGAATGTGAGTTTCAGTGCATTTTCAAGCAATGTGAGTTTCAAGGGAAGAGACATTTACTGTTTCTCATGTTAAATCTGTTTTCAATGTGCAACTGTTTTATTTAGCAAATGATCATCAGTGTTTTTGCTAGAAACGTTCAAAGCAGCTCGCAGCACAACAGATGGCATACTTGCCTTTGGTGTAGAAGGCTCTAGATTCTACTCCCCTCACCATTTAGATGGCTTGCTGATACTGCAGTGCACTTTAATGGGAGGAGGAGGGGGTTGCACTCCTGCGTGTGTCTCCTTTGGATGAGATGTTAAACTGAAGCCGCATTTGTCTGTGTTAATGGTAGGTGCAGTGAGATCTTTTACATCTACCTGAACTATCAGAAAGACTAGGAGGAAGTTTCCCAATGCTCTAGCCACATTTCCTCTAGTAGTATAAATACCACAAAGAGTCTCCCCTGAAAAGACATTGCTAGCATAGTGCGACTAGCCTGGTCAACAAAAGATGTTTAAATTGAATTTTAAATTAAATTCATATCTCTTCCTTCATTTTAAAAGTAAAGAAGAAAACAGTATGCACGCTGACAGTTTTGGGCAGTGTTTATGGTAACTGGGGGAAGAAAGACAAGTAATAGGTCACCAGAATGCCTGTGGATGGGGAGGGGTCCAGTCTACTGCCTAGGGACCCATTTGACAATGATCTGGTTATATATGTCAGAATGTTTTGTAATTCCATTAGGAAATGTATATATCCTTAGTCCTTTAGGAACTCTAAAGAACTTATCCCACTATATTTTTTCAATCTATAAAGCAGTATTCTAATAGTTTATCAATTTTACCACTTGCATCAGGAATGTCTTTATTAGTCCCTTCAAAACTCACACTAGGAAGTGTTAGCATCTTGGAAATCTCAGCAACTATTACTCTGTTGACAGGGTCATTCTCTCCAGTATTTTGGGATGGTAGATCAATGTTCTCTGCTGTACCTTACATGGAATTTGCATTAACACATACACACTTAACTGTGGTTTAACATCACCGTTCTAAGCATTATAGTTTATATTAATGTTTTTTAAAAAAACATGCATAATGTGTCCAAACTTTTCAGTGTGTCTGCGGTATATATGGCTGGGCCTCTTATGGTCTCTGTTATCACTCACTTAGTATTGTCCATGTGTTCATACATAAATAAATAAGATCCCAAACCTTTTGTAAGCATTATTGATGTTGTAGATGGAAACTTCCCTGCAGAAAGTAAGGTCATTCAGTAGTGTGTCAATGAAAGTAGTACATACTTATTGGTGTCCATGCGGACCAAGCCCCACCTTCATCTGCTTTCATTACTCTTAGATTTTTGTTGTGACAAATTTCCATGAGAGCTATATTTTTAGCCTCTGTTAAGTTGCAGTGGTTTCTTTCTAAGGCCTTTTTTTAAGAGATATAGTAAACACCTTCAGTCCACCAACCACCAGTTACTTAAAGGAAATACACAGTGTGGAGCCAAGCTGTTCGTTCTGCTGTATAATTTATTAACAGGTACTTCTGGTACCTTGGCTTTCACCTTCATGGAATAAATTCTGACACCAAAGTAACGTATTTTATACAAGTACCACCATTCAACCAAATGAAAAATTAATTTGCGTTGACACATACACACTTAATTGTTATGGTGTAACATCACTGTTCTGAGCATTATAGTTTATATTAATGTTTTTTTAAGAAAGATGTATAATGTGTCAAACCTTTCAGTGTGTCTACTTGAAGGTGTGTATGGCTGGGCCTCTTCTGGTCTCTGTTATTGCTTGCTTAGTATTGCTCCTGTGTTTCTGTGTTCCTAAGTTTACTTTAACAGCTCCCTTTTTGAATATGAAGAATTTGACAATGTTTTCTGCCTTATTTTCCATTTTGTAAATTAGGTAAATAACATGCTTTTCTCAATTGCATCAAGCTTCATTGTACTACTAAATCTTACAAAATGCTGAGTCCAGTCTGAGTAGTCTTTTGAGTTCACAGACCGGAAATTTGCAAGCACATTGAATTTCACCATTTCCTGCACCATTAGTCTTTTGGCTCCGCAGCCTTAAACTTCGATGCAGTTTCTGGCTCACTGTCATTTCTAACATGCTCCTAATGTCTGATGCCATGTCACAGCATACAGCTACTGCAATGGGAGCTTTCAAATAGCAGTAAACAGAAGGCAAACATGCAGAGCTACAAACAATCGTCACATCATAAACCATTCTGCAGTTAAATATTTGGGGTTCTTACCCTACTGCTCTGACCACTATACAGGTGTTGCAATAAAGCCACACTGGGTAGCCATCTCTATGCATCCTAATCACTTATTGACATGACAGGCAACTCGAGATAATGGAAGATCACATGACACTCTGCATGTGCTTAGCCTTTTGGGTAATGACTAAGAGATACTAATAGATTGTTTGTCTTTCGGCTTTTCCCGGTTAGGGGTCGCCACAGCAGAACTCCGCTAATGATTGGCAATTGGTTTTATGGTGTCGAGTTGCCAGCCTGACGCCAAACCTTCAACGAAGGTATGCCCATTCAACGCATGTCTTTCGAATGCCCACTCGACCGTGGGGAGGACATGCAGACTCCAAACAGAAGGCACTCCCACCAACTCAAGCAGAGAATCGAACGGGAGAACCTCTTGCTGTGAGGCAACAATGCTACCGCTGCACCACTGTGGAAGTAAGAGATACTAATAGATATACATGTATATTACATCCTTCCTCTTTAGATATTATAATATCAATTATGAGCAATTATACTACACTGTAATATTGTCACATTGGATACATTGCTCCCAAACCCCCAAATTTTAAATGAAATCACATGGCTTCCATCAGTAGTAACAACTTGGACAATGTTCTTCTGCATTGCTATTTATGTATAGCACCCAGTCACTGGTATCACAGAATGTTTTAAACTCCTACCACCTTCTTTGCATTATTATTTAAAATACCAGCTCCAGCTGGTTTATATACCCGTAAGTCATGTATACATCCTAAATATAAAATGGCATGAAAAACAGCATTGACACTTTAATGTAGGCATATTGAGTATGTAGCTTGTGGAATACAGTAAAATGTAAGAAAAAATGGTTGCCCCTTTAGTGTTAGGCATACCTCTCCCCTGCAGTTCCACTGCCTACATGGTTACTAACAGTGTATGAGAGGGCCTCTCTACACAGATACTATGCAAATGAGGTCCAAACACCTTCAATTTACTGAATCATTAAAAAGTGTAAAAGTGTATGGCAGATCACTTCATGTAGGGACTTCTACAGTGTTTTCACTCTGCAAGCAATCACAGAAAATGAGGGAATACATAGCAAGTGTCTGTCTAACTGATATGTTACTATTTCTATAGCACCATGTATATACGCTTGGGTTGTAGTACAGATGGTGCAGGATTCACGTGCAGCCCCTGTAACCTTCTTATTTACCTATTTTTTGTCCGTTGGTGCATGCAGGGGCACACAGGGGTTGAGCAGGGGTGCATAGTGGTGCATAGTGGTGCAAAGCACAGCAGTGACTAACAATGCACTTAATACTTGCAAGTAAGTAGCAGGTGTGTTTCATAGGTGCTAATTACAACAGAAGCAGGTGATTTTCACCACAGTGTTATTCCACAGTTTATAAAACAAACATGCAGACTCAAGTCTGTTTTTTCCTGCCTACTGCAATACCATTATAGTAGAGTCAAGGAACTTTGAACCTGAGACAATGCTAGGGGCTGCTGCAGCTTTAATCCATATGTATGTGCTACAGGCTGAAGCTGATGCTGCTGGTGCTGATGACAATAAGCCTAGACTGAGGAGGAGAAGTGTTCAGACCCAGGCTAATGTTTCACATGCTACATGACATGGAGATTATTGAGAGCTACAGGGTGGACACAATTTCCTGGATGCCATGCTCATGCATGCCAGTGAGCACATATGTTTCTCTCATAGGTCTGAGGAGAGGGCCAGCAATATGGTCCATACTGGGTTGCGGGTTTACCTTCATAATGTCGATCACATTATGGTCAACCCCGCTTCCGTGAATACCGAACTGTGACTTTTCAAACTGTTGAACACCAAATTTCCGAATGACAAAATCTTCCCTCCCTTTTGACCCATGTTAGCACTGGTGTGAAGGTGTGGCACAGTCGGAAATGTCGAATTTGAAGTTTTTTTCAACATTCGAAAGTTTTTGCGGTTCTGGTTTCGCAGAAACAGTTTGGTGATGTGGCCGGTCGATTATATGTGCTCGACATTATGAAGGTAAACCCGGGTAGCACACTACTCTGAAGTACTGAATGCTATAGACTGTACTCATGTACGCATTATGGCACCACCTGGTGAGCTGGGTAGAATCTACTATAACCACAGGGAGTTCCCCTCCATTAGCTTCCGAGTTGTGTGCAATAACCAAGAAATTATCTTGAAATTGTGTGCTGGCAACCCTGGCATTTATCATGTTTCCCATATCTGGCACACAGCTGTACCAGATGTTTGCTGGGGGGTACATTTACTAGGGGATGCTGGCCATGCACTGGAGCCATGGCTGATGACATCCATCAGAAGTGCACACACACTCAAAGAAGAATGGTATAATGGGGCACACATTCAAACTAGAAACATCATAGAGTATGTGTTTGGGCTGCTGAAGTCACAGTTCAGGTGCCTAGATACATCCAGTATGAGCCACGTACATGTACAAAAATCTTCACACTATGTGCTGTGCTACACAATCTGATCCTTCAATAACAGCTGCAGCAGGATCAGCAAAGGGAAGGGACACACATCCCCTCACCAATGCCTACTGCACCACAAGCACAGTCACAGGAGGACTCAGAGGGGCAACACCAGCTGCTGTGAAAAGAGGCAGAACTAGGCATGCACAGTATACCCTTGCTTTGGCTAAGAGACAACGCATAGCTCATTCACTGACCACCTAGGTGCTTAATACTGTTCTCCAACTCACATAGACAGATTAAATTTGATGCCAGACAAATCACACAACCTTTACCTCACGATGTAATGGCTGTGTACCGCTTGCATCAAACAGAGTCAGCCTTGAACTAAAACTGTTGTCAACTGATATAATTGTAAGGTACCTCACAAACATTTCTCCCAACTGGACAGATTGTCGCACAATGTCCAGAATCTGGCCTTATATTTTTGGTCCATTTTTCATAAAGATGTGTGGTGTTATGGAAGATTACTGGCAAATCATTAAAGATTGGAGTCAGGAAATAGCAGCAGACATCTGAGTTTCAGATTTCATGTCCTTCAGAAATTTCATGATAATGCAAAACATGTTATGCTATCAACTTTCTTAGTTTGTAAGACCACTATTTAACAAGTGTACCTATTTTAATGATGTTGTCCCACTTTTTTATGGACTTGTTCATATTTGATGCTCTAAGGGGTTGAGAGGTATGCTCCAACCTAGGCAGATTGTTTAATGATATTATGGCATATTAAGAATTTGTTTAACTTGCTACAGTAATCAGGTAAATACTGTTGAATGTCCACAGAAATAACTATAACATGTCACAGCACAGCAAATGTGTTCACTTACATGTTCCCATTACTAAGTAGTATGCCTCTTAAATTTATTCACACAGTTAGCCCTCTCAAAGGTAATGAGGAACACTGCATGCCCCAGTGTAGCACCATACATTTGGAATGGTAAAGCATCACAAACAACTGTTGTAAAGTAATGACACATATTGCAGTCTCTGACTTCAAAAACAGTCTCAAGATCAAACTATAGGCAGGATTCAGAACAAGGAGAGTAACGAGTAACATGGAGAGAATAACATATTTCATTGTGCCATGCCAGGACATCAGCTGTGATCACCAATCTAACAACAGCTAAGCTTCTTCGACACATAACATTTACTGAGGTTTGCCCCTCCCACACACACAAACAGTGGGGTTCCCTTGTTTGACCCATACCAGTAACTGATCTGTGATAACAATGTACATTGTGTAGCACTTCATTGTGCGAATAACACTTGTACTAGTGTGCTGCATAGTTGTTCTTGTTGCAAGGAGGAATAAGGTATCCATCCTGTATTCTGAAGATCCATCAGTATGTGGGTTCAAATTCAACACTATGTAGACATTTGTCATGTGCGTTCTCATTTTCTACTATGGTTAACATACCTAGCTTTTACGCATTTCACTTATTTTCTGTGTTACACTTTCCTTTACTTATGGGATAAGGAATGTAGGAGATGTCCATGTCCATTACTAGTACATGTTAGTCCTGGGGTAAATTGAACATGATCAAATGTGACACATGTTGTTTTCTGATAAGAGCAAGGCCATTGCCTTGTTTGTAGCAGAAAACAAAAGGTGTCATGTTTGATTCTGCTCATCTGTTTTGCACAAAACTGGACAAACAAGACCACCTAGAACTGCCAAAAATAGAAACCGGATATATTCAATTGTTGTCATTGGTCACTGCAAACACCAGGCCTGGAGTACAGACTCAACTGGTAGATGCGAGGATTGCAGCTTCCATTTGTGCACTGCTTACCTATGTGCAAACAAGTATAATTTGCATGGGTATACATTTTGCTCACCATTATGTAAACCCACTGTGCAATGGGACTGTATATATGATGCTTCATTGTTGATCTATATTATTGATCTATATTGGATATTACATTGGAAACATTACAAAATAAGGTCCAGATGTAAGCATGTCTCATATATTAACAATACAATATGTTGCCCACCTCCTGACTCCTCCAAAAACAAATAAGTACAATACTGGGGACTTATTCCTTTTTCCAAACATGTATCAGTCACACTATCAACTGTAATATTTACTGTAGTGTGCTCTCACATGGACAGGTCCACTTGGTGCTCACAACCATGCTCTGCTAATATTAAACATTCAAGTATGGTCAATAAGGGTACTCTTGTTGCTACACTAATAGGGTTATTAACAGAATACTGCTATTAGGTTAATAGCCTCTTACAATGCTATGAGGCTATGTGCCTAGGAGGGAGCCACAAGCTGATTTTCATTGCATGGGCTGCTGTTGTCATCCACTGTAAGTACACCTGCAGTGTGGTATAAATTATAGTTGTGCTGTGGCACTTGTATTAAGTACTGTGTTCTGTAGTGTGTGCACTTAGATAAATAGGAGTTCTATTCCCAATGTGGTCAATTGTGTGTGTGTCTAGTCAGCAGAGAACACCTAGTATCCTACAGTTACTTCTACAAGTCTATAGTTTCCAACTATTTTAAGACTTGCACAAGCTGACACATCCACTACATGCAGACCTCCCAACCTACTGTCATCCACATGGCCTGATGATGTCACCTACTATAAATTCACCTGCACTCCTATAGAAATTCAGCTTGTGCCATGGTGCTTGTCTTAAGTTCTGTAGTCCATGCACCTTAGATAGGTGGGAGTTCTAATCCCATTGCAATCAACTGTGTTTGTGTGCAATAGTGAGCTACTACTTAGAATTATGGAGAGCATTTTACAACAGCATGGTTTACAGTTGTCCTCTCTTTAAGCCTCTCTTTAAGAGACACTGCTGATGTCATTGCCTATAAAGTGTTGTCAAACATACTCCAAGATGGATTTGAGCTGTAGTGCTTGCATACTTTGCTATGTTCTTTAGTCTCTGTCCTTAGATAGATAGGAGTTCTAATCCCACTACAGTCAACTGTTTGTGTGTGAGTAAATTGCTACTTAGAATTACCTAAAGCAATTTACAACAGCATAGTTTACCCTTTTCCTCTTTTTAAGAGACACTGTTGACATCATTGCCTATAAAGTGTTATCGCTCACACTCCAAACTGGACTTCTGTGGTGCGTGCGTGCTATGCTAGGTTGTGTAGTCTCTGCACCTAGATAGGTAGGAGCTCTAATCCCATTACAGTCAATTTTGTGTGTGTGTGTGTGTGTGTGTGTGTGTGTGTCTGTGTGTGTGTGTGTCTGTGTGTGAAAGTGAGCTGCTATCTAGAATTGCCTAGAACATTTTACAACAGCATGATTTACCCTTGTTCTCTCTCTTGAGAGACACTGCTGATATCATGACCTGTACATTACTGACAGACAATCTCCAAGCTAGACTTAAGCTATGGTGCTTGCATACCTTGCTGTGTTCTGTAGTCACTGTACCTTAGATAGGTAGGAGTTCTATTCCTATTACAGTCAACTGTGTGTGTGTGTGCAAGAGAGCTGTTTCCTAATAATACAGAGAGCATTTAACTACTGCATGTGGGACTAGTATTTGGCCCTATATACAATCTGTTAATGCCATCAGCTATATGATACTTTTGCATATATATTAGTCACATATGTGCATGTTCAGACAATGTGCTGGAGACCATCCATCCATAACCTCATCCTTTACCACACATATTACACTGACCTGGGTTTTAATCTATCCACATACCTCATGGTATGGTTTCTAATCTCTAAATTATGTGGATGAGAAAAGACAGTTTTATTTAAAGGTACTGCATATGTCTGGTGAGGTTAATGCAAATGCTAGCTTTACACTTGTATTGGTGTTTTGTTCATGTTTCACTACAGTGTTGTAAGACATAGCAATGCACAAGGTCAATATGGAGACATAAAATTTTGGATTGTTACACTCTGGCACCTGCTATTGCATGTCATGTTTTACAATAGGCCATGAATGTGCAAGAAGACCATAGTCAGGCAACATACCTATCCATGGCTTTTAGAATGTGAACATATATGAATAATATTTCAGTTTGTAATCACAACTCCTGTGTCAATATATAGGTCATTGTATATATTGGCCTTTATGTGTGTGTGTTATCAAAATGTGGGAACAATGGCAGTCCAGACAGTAGAATACTTACATGATTATAGTACACAGTTAACATACAGTTAGACGTGAAAAACTGGGTCATACTTACATATATACCTAACATAGTTCAAACATATTACCGTATCATACCTCATACAGATGTAAAATCAATAACTGCTCCCCCATGTCAACTGCTATAAGCGATAGGGCCTATGATGTGAAGTAGAACAACCAGCAGGTTATAGTTGTCCTGTTTGCGCACAAATGCATTCAGATAGACAAAACATCATATAATAGGCACTGCAGAGGCATGTCTTTGAAAGGCTGAAAAGGATGCTATGACATACACAACCTAAAATTATGTCCTTATCCCTCTGAGAGTAATCTGCTGCTGACTTACATTTCCAAGCTTACATGTAACAATTGTGTAGTTTTCAGATTACACCCAGTGGGTATAAGGCAGACTGCAGTGCAGTTGTGATTTTCCCTTCCAAAACAGTAATCATTCACAACTGCAATCCATTACTAATCTACACGCTATAAAAAGGCAACCCCATAGGTAGGCCAGTTATTGTTAGTTCTATATCTTTCTAACATTGTGCACTAGCAGTATTTCCAACCTGTACAGAAGAGTCATCATTCTCAAGGTATGTTTAAATGTTGTCACCTACATATAGCATTTGCTGGACTGTATTTCAAAATTCTGTGAAGCACAGTGTTCTCCAGTGTTATCTTTATGTATCCAAAAACAACAGGAGGACACAAGATAGGCTCCAGGTTATAAAGCTTTAATCAGGCACAAGCGCTTACACATCTGCTTCTTCAGGTGCATAAAAACAAACTGAAACTAGTCATGCTTTTAAACATTGCTGACTGCATCACATGACAACAATACATCAATTAAAGCTATATAGTAACCACAAAATAACTAAATATTCAAAGAAAATCATAAAAATATAATCATAAAATATTCCTTATATACTTTGTGCACTATAAAACATTGTTAAAATACATATTCTTAAAAACAACTACTTTATCTAGGTAGAGGTCTGGCCTTTAACTTTGGTCTCAGTGGTATTTGTTCATTGAGACCATGTCCCATGTTAGCTCTTAATAAGACTATCCATCTAGCTTCCAGTTCCTCTGTTTTATTACATATGCCCCCTTCCTTTTACTCACAAAACTCCTAGCAATGGCCATAAACTTAAATTTATGTTGGTTGTTAGTATTCACAACATGTTTGGCCAGGGCATTACTTCTGCTTTGTTTGCCTATGTGATAAATGTGCTCTTTAATCCTCTCCTTGAGTGTACGGTCTGTTTTCCCAATATAAAATGTCTTGAGTACTACACAGTGAGCGAGATACTCTATATGCTGTGTATCACATGTAGCTTGTACTTTAAATTTATATAGCCAGTCCAGATCTGGATGTAAAAATTCATTGCTTATATCTATATAACCACAGTATGAACATTTGTCACAAGGCTTAGTCCCTATACTACCCATAGGTATTTTCTCTTCCCTGGGTGCACATAAGCATCTCTTCAAAGACTTTTGATTTCTGAACAAAAATTTAGGTTCATTCTCTCTCCATTTTGTGACCGCCTTGTCAGTGGTCAGTATCCCACTGTGTTTACGTATAATGTTCATATAAGACCTGACATCACTAGAGAAGCTTAATGGCACCTTTAACTTAGGCTTATCACCACTGGTCTCTTTTTCCTTAGACCATCTGTCTGAATAATAAGGGCTAGCCTTAGTATGTCACAAATGAACTACTTCTTGTATTTGCTTCTGTACATCTCTCTCCCCATAGCCTCTGGCCAGTAAATCATGCCTCATACTGTTCAATTGTTGATGGAAATCTGCATCCCTAACGTTTAACCTAGACACTCTAAAAACCTGATTCCTAATGACATTATCAAACACATAGGTAGGGTGCATACTTCCTCAGCTTAAAAGATGGTTAACATAACATTCCTTTCTGTACAAGCATGTATATATGTTCCCTTTTTCAATATTTACTTGAACATCCAAAAAGTTTATTCTCTCATATGAGACAACAAAAGTAAACCTTAGAAAAGTGCTGGTTGCATTCAAATACATAAGAAATTCCAAGAACTCCTCTTCTGTACCTGCCCATAAAATAAAAAGGTCATCTACAAATCTACAAAAGAGCAAAACTTTCACTCAATAAAAAGTCATGTTCCCATACAACCATGACAGCATTGGTGTAGCTACTGGTACAGGACGTGCCCATAGCTACTCCATTACGCTGCCAGTATAAATTATCACCAAACAGAAAAACATTATTTTCTAAGACAATGCTCAGTAAATTCCTCACTAGTATAATTTTACTTTCATAGACATCAGAATACATTTCCATAAACCTGGTTAAACTTTCCAACCCAATCACATTGGGTATAACAGTAAAAAGAGAGACCACATCAAGTGTCACCATGAGAACACCTTCAACAGAGTTGTAATTATTGAAAGTGTATAAATCTCTCAAAAACTGTTCTGGGTCTCTTAACACATGCTCTCTACTATTTAAAAGTGGTCTCAAACATTTTTCAATGAAAATGGATGCCGGTTCTGTACACCAGTTTCTACCGGACACTATAGGACTCATGGGTGGGTCAGTAGTACTCTTGTGTAGTTTAGGCAAACCTTGGATAATGGGTGTAGTAGGTGTGGTAACCATAAAATAATATAACAGACTGTTATCTATCATGCCATTCAAAAACGTATCTTTTAATTGCTTATGCACTTTTTCTGTGAACAGCTTAACCCTAACAGGGGGCAGTTTCTCATAAAAAACATATTCCTTCAGCATGTGAGACATAGTGGAATCATATTTATTTTTATCCATAATGACTATAGGTCCTCCCTCATTGGCAGGCCTGATTACTATTGTGTCATTCTTCTGTAAATCCAGTAAAGCTTCATGCTCTGATTTCGTTACATTATAAGACTTTTGCCCCTTGTAATGTTTATGCCTATTAAAATCATTCAATTTATTTACATCCTCTATGCACATTTTTTTCAAAAGCATTAACTAATGGGTTAACTGCAGGTTTAAATGTGCTAGGTTTTTTACAAACATGACTACATTGCATATGTGCAGTTTCTGTGCCATTAAACTGCATTTTTAACATCAAATTACGTGTAAACATCTTTATATCAAATATAACATCTGCAAAGTCAGACCTACCAGTGGGTATGAAAGACAATCCTTTTTAATATTTTACAGTAATGGAATGTATATAGATATGTGATGTATAGTTGTCATGTGATGCATTCAGTAATATTTAAAAGTATGACTAGTTTCAGTTTGTTTTTGTGCACCTAAAGAAGCAGATGTGAAAGCGCTTGTGCCTGATTAAAGCTTTATAACCTGGAGCCTATCTTGTGTCCTCCTGTTGTTTTTGGATACTTTGCTGTAATTTTGCTGTGGACACAAGGACCTGCATATGAGTGTTTTTTATTGTTCTTGATGATCTTTATGTATAACTTACAAGTCTAATGATAGCATGGCTCTGTTTGTCAAGCCATTGTACAGTTACTCATGATTGTCAAGACTGGTAAATACATGGGTTAGACTGGTGTATGTGGGAAATACCTAAAAATGTTTCATGGACAAGCACATTGACAGCATTTGTAGCAATTCTAAGATGCAATGTTACATGACAGTGGCAACTGCGTGTACCTTTGTGGGGATGATAGTTAAGGTGAGGTAGCATAATAGCACTAAGAAAAATATGTTTCAGTAGTCAATTGCCTTGTTTTACATCTTGCCTGTTACTGGTTCCCATATGTTGACTGCTGTATGTTTCTCCATTGAGTAATGCTGTTTACCTTCTGTGTTGCATCTACAAACAGTTATGTTGTAGTTATGTGATACTTTTGTATACTCTACATCTGTCTTCTTTCAGGCCAAGTACAGCTATGGCATCCAGAAGTCTGAAGCCCCGATACCCACGATTTACCAATGGGGAAAACCAAGCCATAGTAGATGACCTACACATCCATGGTGTGCTCCTACTCCAAAGGGGCAGGTGGGATAGTGCCTGTTGCATGACATTATGGCAAGAAGTATTTGCCAATGTAAATGCCATGGGCGTCCATGGATGAACATATGACCAGGTGCACCACAGGGCCAACAACATGATAACAGCTGTCAGATGAAGAGCTGCTGTAGTAGGCCATGACTTTATGGGTAGAGGTTGAGGCCCTGCTATGCATCAACCAATAACCCCTAATGAACAGTTCCTCACTGACCTCAGAGGCAGCCAGAGTTTCAAGGCACTGATGTGCAGCATGTCCTTGATGTGTGTGCCAGTGTGTCAACATCCCAGGAGGAACTTACTGGTAGGCCTTGCTATCTTGCTAGAAGAGAAATTAATAAGTTAAGTGTGTGTCACATGCAGCTGTTTGTTTGTGGGGATTGCAGACTGCTACTGTTATAAGCTTAGCCTGTAGCTCTCAGCCATAGTATTGTGTGCATTTGTGTTGTTTGCAGCTTTAAATGTGCAAATGTATTACTACTTATGTTAATGTTGAATGTGGTGTTATTGGCCTCACCTCTTTCATAACTTTTTCTAGGTCCACCATCAATGTAGCAGGACCTGCCTCCACCAACCACATCACAGGGCAATCTTCCAGGTAAGCCTAGTTATCCGAACAGTTGAATAGTGTTGTACAGGTGAAGGCATTTAAATGAAGTAGTTATTTGTGGAACATCTGTTTTTTTGTTTTGGTGGTTAGTAGATTGCTACTGGTATAAGCTTAGCTTGTGATAGTAAACCACATTCGTGGGTAATTGTTTGTTGATTTCTGCTATTCAGTGGACAGTGTAGTAAGCCCTGTGTTACTGTTGATTGTGGTGTTGTTGGCCTTACCTCTTGCTTCACTTCTTCCAGGTTTATCCAACCTACAGGCGTGTCTGCCGTCTGCAGCTGGTAAGTGAAATACTGTCATTTCAGTAGTGCCAATCAATATAAAGCAATATTGTAAATTGCAATCTGTATTTAAGTCATGTTTTCCTTATTGCTCAACTTTCAGTAATACTGGCAGCATTGTTACTTTGTTAGCATATATTGCGGTGTACTGCTTCCGTTACTAGGCTATTCCTGTGTTTATTTTTCTCACAAGTATTTCTGACAGTGGAACTGTGGGAACTGTGCCACCTGATGTCAGTATGTCATCTGAGTCTGATAATGATGGTGGCCAAAGTGAGGCATAGTATGGGTGGGCAGAAGTTGAATCTGACACGGAGGTTGTCATTCAATCATCCACTATATTAACCTTTGATACAGTCAGTAGACCTACGCCTACCCAGTCCACTGAACCCACTGATTTTGGACAGGTTTAGGACAAGGACATTGATCAGGGGAGTGTGGCTACTGCAGCTTCAGTACCTGTTGAGTTTGACTGTAGCCAAACTGTGGGTGAGGTACCATACAGGAGGAGTGATAGTGGTGCTCAGAGGAGGCCTGCTGTTCCTCCACCACCTGGTGCAGGTGTCACTTCCCATGTTCAGCAAAGGTTTAGGGCCATTATGCAGGCACAGCCATGTTCCTATCATTTGTGCAGACAAATGTTCAGGAGGATGGCTGTGGCACAGCTTGACTTGCGTGACTTCCTATGTGACGTCCCCACACTGGGCCACTAATCAAGGAGCCTGAATCCTCACCACTAACACTGGAGAGGGATATTTGGTTGGAATACAAATGGATACACTCAGTATTTCCAGGTGCGGCTCTCTGCATCAAACCCAATTTCCCTTAAGAGCACACAGGGAACACACTCAGTCCAGGGTCTGGATCTCTCTGTCTCCTTCCAGGTCCCCAGTAAGATTCCCCACTGGTACAGCTGTAGGGTTAAGCCATCAGGTGAGTGTCCAATCCAAGTTCTCCAGCACCCTCTCTGTGAGCCCTGTGCTTTATGTCAGTGCTCCAAGTAGCTGACACACACACACACACACACACACACACACACACACACACACACACACACACACACACACACTGTGAGATTTGATTTGATTCTTCACACACACACACACACACACACACACGCACACACACACACACCTGGGAAAGACAGGCACAGATTTACCTGCTGTGTCCCCTTCTGCCCAGAGTATAAAGTAGTTATCACCACCACCAGGCACTCCACAATCAGCTCTAAGGCCCAACAAAGGGTATCCAATTCTACCATGTAATATTAATACTAATACAAATGGTAGTAGTTGACCAAGACAGCTAGGCCTACAGGAGTGGCTCATACAGTCTCACCAAATAAATATAAGCACTCTCAAAGGTTAAGTACTTTCTAAAAGGACCAGCCACAATAAAGGTTTTAAATCTATTTAATAATAAATAATAAAATCACTTGAAAATACTGAATATATATATTTACAGTAAACCACAGAGTTCAAATCACAGAAATATTGAAAATAACATTGATGGACAGACTCGTACAAATAAAGAAAAACAGTCTCTAAACTAAGCTTCACTATATTTCTAACTGAATCTAGGAGAGTTACTATTTCCTAATAACTTACTTGATAGAGCAAGGCACACTGAAATACGTGAGCAGTCTTTCTAGTCAGGTTCCCCAAAACAGAAAACTCAATACTCAGAAATTACTCCCTGTAAAATATAATATTCAAGATGGCTTGCAGAATGACCTTATCTGGTCACCTGACTCTAGGTTCTCACAGTATCGCCATTTGAAACTGAGAAAGGAATTTAGCATAGACAGATACAACACACGTCTAAATGTTTATGGCAGTGCCTTGGGCTTCCCCTCTTTTACTGAGGTAATGAACAAAGGCTTCTTCCAGACCCACCGTCTCTGGTCCTATTCAGCACTGTGGGGTGCTGTTGTAATGGTTTAATGGCTCATTTACATTTCCCTTATTTTTCTTAAAGTAAGCTAACTAGTTAACCTCTGATGTCCTATAATTGTCTATTAAAATATATACATTTAATTCAGTTACAGTAATACATGTACATTTCTTTTCATTCCACCAGGATGCACTGTTGATACATTTTAACACAAGCAAACCTCACAAATACATTTTCAGCACAAGCATCTGTACAAATCAGTTTGATATACAAATGGCATATAATTATTTACAAATTTCCATCTAGCTGTGTTGGCACAAGTCATACATCAACTGCCCTACTTCTCCTAGTATGGCTGGCAGTACCTCCTACCATCACAGCCTACACCATGTTGCTGATTGCCATGAAGCACATACATAATATGTTGGAATTAGCAGTTTCTGTGATGGAACATCAGCAGGGAGGGGAACAGCATCCCTGTGGGAATAGGACAGCAACATAACCGGCTGTCAGATAACATGGCAGTTCTAGATCATGCTGCCATAGTGGCAGTACTTCCACTGGTTCCTCAGTGAGTGTGCTGTCCACATACAGACATGGAAGGCCATGGGGTCATGGTCTTGGGTGTTCCCAGGAAGGGAACATGTCCAGCAGGCAGCAATCACGTAGCAGCAGTGCATCTGAACATGGTTCTGCAGGGCAACATGCCAATGCAACTCCTGGCAGAGCCAGGTCTCACAGTTGGGGATGGTAATGATGAACTGCAACCTCTACCATGCACAGGTCACACCTGTCCAACAGACCAAGACATAGAGCTAGCACTCCACTTGGCTGTGTCCATGCACACAGTTGCACACCAATTTCACTTGGAGGACACACGCAGACACACACACACACACACACACACACACACACACACACACACACACACACACACACGAGATATTCACTTTCTCTATCTTCCCTTCTTTATTTTGGCTCAAAATGTGTACCTTCTTACACACACTCACTAGCATTTTGGGTCAGCCTAGGCTTCCTCCCCACCCACACTATCCTCTGCAAGTGATGATAACTTTGCCAGATCCCTGTGTTCCATCTTTGTGATTCAGGTATACAAAATCAGTGTCTGATGCTGAGGGTGCATAGCTAGGTTATTGCTTACTATATTTGCATTTCTGTTGTAGAAATGTTCATTTTACCTGTGACATATATTGTGATTGTATGTGTAAATAGTTGAGAGCATGCAATTGTCACTACTTTATACTGAATGCTATTGTAAGGCTTAGTAATTGAGAAACTGCAGGGTGTATCATTAGTTTGTGACTCCTGTCTGCAATGACCAGCACACAACAACCTGTGCAAGTGATGTGAACTGTGCCATATCCCCTACTTTATAACATATGTCTTACAGGATGTTCTAGCCAACACCTATTATGCACCTCAAAGGTCACATCATGATAATCTGATGTTAGGTTTGTGTGACAGCACTACATGTATTTTTCCCTTGTTTGCAGTTTAATATTGTACATTTTTATTTTTTATTTTCAATTTGTGAGATGCGCCACATAGTGCAAACAGGCAAAGCAGATGTTTATGCAATGGTAAGTGCAGTGCAACAGTGGCCCAACAATCAATTTTCATGCAGATTATATTTCTGTTTTATAAAAATATTTGCAATTGTTCCTTCCAGCTGCCTTTGAACCCAGTACCATAGGGACAAAAAAGGGTAAGAATTACCTCATTAATAGGTGGAGTTACACACTCAGTTGAGAAACAGGGGTATTTTAAGGGATTATTAGCAACTGCCAAATGTAGGTAGTGTTGCATACACCTGCTACTTCACTGGCTGTGTGGTAGCAGGTGCAAGGGTGTGTCTAATATGCTGTACAGATGGCACTCAGTTCAACTACCGATTTATGCAATTGGGTCAAGTGAGCGTTGCTGCACAATGCACTGCGATGTGCACCAATGTGCAATAATGCTTTAAAATAAAAAACAAACAAAACACTGCACAATTTACATTTCTCTGTAGCATATCCTGTTCATGCATTGACTTGTTCTTTTTTTGGCTTCATATGGCCCTGGGTTCAAATACAGGGGTCTGTATATGCTTATGCACAAACGATGTATAACATCAATGTTTTTGTTGTGCGACTGTAATAGTGAGTATCATAGTAAGTGTACACCTGAGTCTTTGTCCCCACATTGTGTCATGCTTTGTCCACATTTCTTGTGCCAACAGGGTGAGAAATATGGTCCATAATTGTCAGCATTTGCCCCAACATTATTTATGGCTGTTGTCCCTATTTCTTGAGCTAAGTCACAACTACGAGGATCAGTGTCACTAACTGACATACCTTTGAGTTACAGACTTCATGTTCTTCAGAGAATGCATGGCAGCAACAATTCTGTTAGTCTAGAGACTTTATACATTTGTAACAGCAATATTACAGATATGCCCCTAAATTTGTGCCTTTGTCCCCACATTTATATCATGCTCATCCACATTTCTTGTGCCAGAACATTTAGAGGTATGCTCCCTACTTGTCAGCCTTTGTCCCCACATTATTTATGCCTTTTGTCCCTCTTTCTTGGTCTGGGTAAAAGTCCTGTTGATCAGTGTGGCATTCCACACAAATCTACGGCTGTATGTGCTCTCCTTTACACGGACTCAATATCCATGTGGGACATACCTCTCAACTGTCCAGATTTTCACAGAATGTCCAGATTTTTGCCTCATATTTATGGTCCATCTTTCATAAAGTTGTGGCTTTCTGGCAAATTAGTGGCAAATCATTAAAGATTGAAGTTAGGAAACAATGACAGACATTTGTGTTTAAGTCTTCATACCCTTCAGAAAATATATGCTAATGCAAGACCTGTTGTTCTATCAACTTTCTAAGTTCGTAAGAGCAATATTTAAAAATTGTGCCTATTTTTAGGCCTTTGTCCTACTTTTATTTATGTCTTTGTCCAAATTTCTTGCTCTAAGTGGTATGGTGTGGGATTACAAGGTTTCATGGCCAGAATACAGTTACAAGCTTCAAAACCTAACTTAGGTGTGCCAGGCCTCATTTAATATTCATTGAGCGATGCCGCACGAGCTGTAACTTTGCATCCACGGTACCACTTGTGTAAGCACTACACAAAACCTACATGGAGTTTATTGAATCCCACTGAATGTCTTGTGATGTGTCTTAAGTTTAAAAATGTGCTTTGTTTTAAGCTTATATATAATATATAAATATGTATTTGATATACATACTGTTTTTATGTTTCTGAAAAAAAATAAAAATGTATTCAGTAAAAAAATGTGCTTTGTGAATTTTCTCAAACCTTGAGTCAGCTGGCTAGATATTGTTATTCAACTGCAGCTGAACAACTGATTTCACTTCTAAGTTACAAGTAAAGCAGTTCTTCTTTACTTTCTTTTAAGTAGGTTCATCCGCAATATGCAACTCTTTCTTTTTTTGTATGTAACTGTGAATTCATATTTCTGTAAAGATAGCAGCATTCTTTGCAGAAATAAAGTTGCTTTATATACAAGCTTAAGAAAAATACCATAATAGCTTAAGGCCTAACTCAGTACTAACTTGCTTACCATATACATGCTTGTTGAACTTTTCACATGTTTATTCAATAAGTAGATGTACTTTTTAAATCTAAGCATATCTTGTGTATGATTTTTGTCAGTGCTCTGGGGCCATAGGTAATCGGATGACTGCCTTGAAATAACACTACGGCTACACTAGTCTGCTCCTATTGCCACTGTATGTCTTTCTCAAGTAACTTTCTTGAAGGCATGCACAGTTAGGAATGAGCTTGAACAAATACTAAACTTGCCAAAAACTTCATACAGCTTGTTTATTCATTTTTCCACTTGGTCTATTGCATTTACTTGTGTATTTATTTAGTTATATATTAATTTATTTAGAATTTGTTAACTGGGGTACAGCACTGATCCCATTCAAATTATTTCAGCCTCAGGCCAGAGGTAAACACAACAGGTACATAACATTATAGACAAAGAGAAAGCCAAAATGCAGTATCTACATGTATTATATTCAAAGTTAATGTCTGAGTTGGTATGTTGAAAGAATAAAGTAGAGTCAGAGCAAGTTGTGTGCAGGAAGCAGGGTAGGAAGAAGTTAAATCATATGCTCAGGAAGAGCAGTTGCATTTCCTTGAGTCTTGCATTGCTCTTCTAATTCTGATCAGAAAATGGAGCAAGAGGAATCATCTTTAAGAAGAAGAGGGTGAGATTCCCACAGTTTGGGACCAAGGACTGAGAAAGCATGGTCTGTGCAATAAATCCTAGTTTAGGGGTTTGAAGAAGAGCACCTGAGCGGCTAAAATGTCAAAGGTTGAATGTTGATGCGTCTCTGAATAGTCTCGAGGCTAGTGAGGTGAAGGTCTCATTCTTGATAAATTTAAAGAGCAGAGAAGTAAATGGAAAGTAAGCATGTTGTTTTCACTGGTACCGAGTTGTCATTTTCAATGGTCTTACAACATGCCCATTTCTTGGGATGAGTGTGATGAATCTGTATATGGCATTTGAAATGATTTGAATTGTGGATACATTTCTTTTAGAGGCTACAGCATTCAGAGGGAGACCATATTGTAGCTTAGCCAGTAAGATGACTTTACCCATGGCATTCTTACAGGGTCTGAAAAGAAGAGGGGAGATCCTATTACCCCAGAAAAGGACAGAATGTGTGTGTGTGTGTGTGTGTGTGTGTGTGTGTGTGTGTGTGTGTGTGTGTGTGTGTGTGTGTGTGTGTGTGTGTGTGTAGTCCAGGTGGAGACTGAAATTTAGGAATGGGTCCAACCAGATTACTAGGTATTTGAATGAAGTGACATTTTCCCTAGAGCATTTCAGGTGATGGAAGATATGTAGAGGTCTACACTTCTCAGAATCAAGCTAAACATCTTGATCCATCAAGAAATTTCCTTTACATCTTATCCTTGTCGTACATATTACAGATCTATATCTATTCAGTCTGACATTTTTTTGTCGTAGCCTTTCAAGCAACTTTCCATATTTCATGATGGTTGCATCACAAACTAGTGTTCTATCAACAAAGTTTCCAGCAGTTATTAGACTCTCAATGAAATGTTCAGCAGTTCTCCGAAAGATGTAAGGTGCTGAAGAAATAAGTTCATAGGTAAGTACTAGGCTATCTGCCCTTGAGGCCATTTTCCCTTTTTGTGCTTGAAATAACCTATCCCATTTAGTTACTGATTGGCCTTACCCATCCCATGGTCAATAATTATATACTATCCCTAATGAGAACAAGTGGGATCATATCTTAAATAATTTGAGGGGACCCATTCAAGGGCTAAAGCATTGAGGAGCTGCATCTGTCCATTAGTAGTACAGGGGGCAATCCTGGGGTAAATTTTCTGTTTCCCATCCATAGATCTAAGTTGCACTTGAAAATGGACAGGGGTGAACTGTGTTTTTTGTGGTTTGGGAGTCTGCTCCATAGCAGCAGTATCCTCTGTAAAATATATCTGTCCCTCCAAACCATTCTGTTGATGTTACAGAAGAGGTTTAGATCCATAGACTGAGTATTTCTGATGCAATTTGACTTGCTGATGTGCAGTAAATCCATTAGTAATGGGTTGGAAGATACCTTATATTCCAGACACAGGTCACCTCTTAGCAGTCTCCAGAATTCTAAGTATAGTGGCAAGGCTTTGAGTCGATCCATGTAGGAAATACTATGTAGAACATGTTGTTTAGGCATTGTATCTTTTTAGTAAGGTATGTCTGTGGTACTTCTAGTTGTTGCATGTGTCTGGACAGATATATGCCAAAGACGGCATTATATTCAATGACTGGCCTAAGGAGGGCTAAGTAAAGGTGAACACTAAGATCCCCAGATCCAGACATAGTCCCTTTGTTTATAAGCTGTGCAATATAGAAGGACTTTCTTACAACAATAGACACATGTTGGTAAAAAGTTAGTTCACTGTCCACATAAGTTCCCAAATTCCAAACAACTGGGTTAACTCTCAGGCGCATATTGTCATCATGGTAGTTTCCTGGGGTAGATGACTTCCCAAAGGATGCAGTTATGCATTTTTTGGCATTCGGTTTCAAACTATGATTTTGATACCAGTTATTTATTTAAGACAAACCTTGCTGCAGGATGGATAAGTCATTTGTGAATTCAATGACTGCTCCTAGCTTGCAGTCATCTGAAAATTTAGTCAGACAGAGCCCTTGGTATTGGCTTTTACTTCAGAAAAGTAGATGCCAAGCAAGAGAAGTCCCATCACAGAACCCTGGGGGCTCCACTGGTGACTGGCTTCTTTGTAGAGGTAACTTCCCCTATCTTGATTATCTACATCCTATCTCTTAGCTAGTTGGCAATCCAGCAGGTGACATATGGATTTATTCCCAGTTTATTTTCTACTTTGTCTGTGTGGGGAATTGTGTCAAAAGCTCTGGCCAAGTTTAAGTATGTGGTGTGTACCATTTTTCCTTCATCCATTACTTTGGTGACATTTTCAATAAAATCCACCAGGTTGAGTAAGCATGACCTGCCCTTAACATATCCAAACTGAGATGGCCTAATGTTTGGAGGTTCCCTATATCCTGACTTATTAATTCCATGTTAAGTCTTTCCATGGTTTTGCATATGAGGCTGGTCAAACTTATATGTCTGTAATTGCATGGGTCTGTGGAAGGTCTTCCCTTATGTAGAGGAATGACTGTAGCTGTTCTCCAGTAACTTGGTACAAAACCTGGATGGCAGCTGAAAGTGAATGGTGTTGTTAGGAGTCTGGCTAAATTGTACTTCATGCTTTTTAAGATGCATCCAGAGATATTGTCAGGACCCATCAATGCAGTATTTTTAGCTTTTGCTAGCACTTTTATGGTTTGGTCTTGTGTGATAGCAGGAGGTGAACCTGTTTCAGGTATATCATGAGGGACAGACAGAGCTGAGAGAGGATAAAGTTAGAACTAAATTTATCAGATAGTAGGTTAGTTATATCTTCAGCCCCTGGGCAACATCATTCACAAGAAGTACATTACTGTGTTGTGCTTTTGACATTACGAATATAACCAAAAAAATTTCCTTATGATTATGTTTGGCTTGGGCAACTATTTTAGTTTCATTCTTGGCTTTGATGGATTTTATTAAGCTCTTGGGTAGCTTGTTTATTCCGGTGACAAGATCTCTAACATTCTTGTAATTATTCTCTTCACTTTTTGTCAAAATCTTTTTCCTGCTGTTAATGTTATGGTTCCACCACATAAGTTTGTTTCTATGGTTTGCCCTGTACTTGCTCCTATAGGGTACAGCTACATCTATGCAGCTGTTTACATGCTGGTATAGTGTGGTGGTGGATATTTCTGCGTAGTCAGTGGAGTTAACTGGGTTTGGTGTAGATCTGGAGCTTGCCAATGTATCACAAAGAAGTAGGTAGATTGCTTTAAAGAAATTTCCTAAGGTCCCTGGGGTGGAAGAAATTTTTGGTTTCAGTTTTATTTAGAAGGATACTTCTTTATGGTCAGACCTAACAAATGGTGAGGATATACAAGGGATGGTGCAAGGTGCTCCCATAGTAGTAAGGACAAAATCCAAGATGTTAATCCCCCCCAGTGGGTACGTTGACCCATTCTTCCAGGGCACTTGTATTGACAAAGTCCAGGAATCTCTGTCTTGTGTACTAGTGGTGTAGATTTCCCTGTCTGTAGTTGGACAGTTTAGATCACAACAGAAAATGGTATTGGGTTTAATACAGAGGGATTCTAGTTCCTGTAGGTAGGCATTGTGGCTTTCTTTTGTCATAGAAGGAGTTCTATAGCTAGTTAATATATGGTGCAGGACCTTTCTGATGGCTGTTTGGATATGAAGAAGCTTTAGTGCATCATGCTGCTTTACCAGCCTTGATGCGAGTCTCTTCTGAATTAAATTGATTTGCCTCCACCTTCATTCCCCTCCTGCACAGTAGCTGGTCTAAATAAGTGGAAGGATTTATAGTCCTGCACAGCCAGAATGTTCTCCACTATTTTAAACTATGTTTCAGTCACTGCACAGATGTCAATGTCTTCTAGGGTGAGAAGGACTTGTAGGGAGTGGAATTTCTTGTTCAGGCTCCTAGCATTGGTCAGTAACACCTTCATATTTTGTTTCAGGTTGGTATTGCCTAAAAAGGACACTATAGGGGATGGACAATGTCTTTGCCAAATAATCAAAACCCCAGAGAGGACAGATGCAGGGCATCCCTGGTAAAACAGCATGTTTTGTTGATCATATCCTCCCAGGTTGAGAAATATTGGACCCCCTTTGAATGACACCAAAAACTAAGCCAATTACTGAAGTCAATTATTTTTTGCTCATATTGTGGCATCATCCTTGGAGAAGATAGAATGCTACACAATGCTAGACTCATACCTGCCTTGGACACATAGTCTGAGAACTCCATCATGTCCCTCTTCACATAGTCCAGGGAGGTACACCTCAAGTCATTGACACTGGCATGAACTATGACAGAATTGTACTGGTATTTGTTGTTCAAGGACTTGAGTGCATTGGTGATCTGATGTATCCTGGCACCGGACAAGCCACTAACCATCGCTCTTTCCTTGCTTGGCCTGGTAAGAGACACATCTGTATGTCTTGCAATTAAGTACCTATAAAAAGAATGTTTGTTTGGGTCGATGCCTGCCTTACAGGCTCAGCATCTATGACTCTGAGATTCCTTTTGTTATGTGAGGAGGTAGGCTTAATATGCTGAGTGCACTTTGTGCTTCTGTTGTGGTTTGCATGTCTTTGAGGTTTAGGCAAGTTAATCTTTAGAACCTCATTATATGATGGATTATGTATATTGTGACGGCCTTGGAGAGGTCTGATGTGTGGAGTACTGCTGACGATTTTGGTGTCTGAGTGTACTGTATGTGAGATTTTTGCCTTCAAGAATATTATACGTGTGTCTCTCACACACTGTGTTATGGCGTTTGAGTAATAGATGGTCGTCAGACAGCCTGAGATGATTTGTACACTGTCTCTAGATATCTATTTCAATCAGGCTGGCTAGAGAAGTTGTGAGGAAGTGCTGGTCCATGATACTGATGAGAATGACAGTGAGTGCAGGGGTAATTATAACTGCTTGGAGTTCGGTTTCAGAATAATGTTTGGGAGGACTTTCTACTGAGTATTTAAATTTCATTATAAAACAATTAGGCTGGAAACCTTCTTCTGCCACCAGCAAGAACAAGCAACCTAATTATAGTAAAAAAAAATCACTAATTTAATATATTAAAACCAATGCAAGCAGTATCAGTACATTCAATATTAAGCAATCTTAGCAAAGGTCTTTTAGCCTGGTGAGTAATTTAAAGGGCAGACCTTGCAAACTTATGTGCTTACTGTCACCAGCCAATGAACAGGGAGAGGAATACCAAATGACATTCTTCTGAATCTGTACCTGTCCAATGGTGTGTTGAATATGCACAACTTTGACCTGCTTGGATTAAGTTTAATTTGCCAGAAGTCATGGCACTGAAAAATATTTAGCTGTAAGTATCAAAAATGCAATTTCTGCAACAAGCTCAAGTGGACAACACTCCCTTTGATTTGGTCTGATTAGATCCTAAGGATCTTTGCAGATTCTTATCTTCTCTATTTTATTACAGTCATCATACTGTTCATACTTGAAGGCTGCTGAGTTTGTTTTCCAGTCACTTCCAACTGCTCCATTCACTTTAATTCCTTCTCACTCCAAAAATTGTCTTGGTACATGTACAACTGGTAGAATCTCTGGATCTGTCGTAATGCTATACTGACTCAAAATGCAAACAGGACTATAAAATAAGTCAACGTACTTTTCAAAAATATCAGTCTTATATTCAGATTTCTCAGTTTGGTCTGTATTTGTCTGTACTATAGCTTTTTGCCTTGTGTTTTTTCCATTAAAGTATAGCTGGACTGCACTGATTTGCTTTGTGATTGTTCATCCCATACCTGCTACTTGGGAATTATCAATGAATTTATATTTACTACTTTGATAACAGTGTAGAAGGACTGGTCTGGAGACCCTTTTCAGCCACAATCCAAAAATAAATCATACCCAGCAGCACACCTCTCTCAATGTTTGCATTCATAAACATGTAAATTTTTATGCATGACATGAATGTGTGACTGCCAGCCATCACACATCTGTCAATATTTGCTTTTACTGACTGTCTACCTGCTCTCTAGTGTTCTCTCTAGTGCTGCAGACAACATCTGCACATGTATGTATTTAATTATGCTCAGCTGTTTGTGTTTTGTTGTGACATCATTTCAAATAAATGCTGAACATATGCTTGATTTTTGTAAGCATAGTGCAGCTCTTTCTGGGCCATTGAGCCATTGGTGCTAGTCTATGGCAGGAGTAAATCAGGTTCTATTATGAAATGCCAATTTCCTGAAAGTTGATGTTCCAAAAGAATGAAAAAATGCCCCCCCCCCCAAAAAAAAAAAGGCAAAAACTCCTTTTCTCTTGTTTTTTGCAGGGGGTAAGCCCTCAATAACCTTAAACTTATATATAATAACTTTATGGTAAGAAATTGCACTGCCTTATGCCATTCATCTTTTTTTGTTTGTTTGTTTTTTCTCTGTGCTACTGGCACTCAAGGAATTTTACTTCAAGCATGTGTAGGGAAGCCAATAAATTATAATGTAGCCTTTAAGTCTTCTCCTGTAGCTTGCGGACCCAAATCTGCAAATGCAGCTTTTGTCAAGATGCCACATTCTGTGCAGGTATCATGTTTGAAATGAACACTTCTGCCATTAATATACACTATCTCAGTGTACTGATAACCTTTGCAGCAACATTCTTGTGTTGCTTTCTTTGGTGAAGTAACTGTATTCACTGCACCTGCATCTATGACATTTGCAATGCATTCTGAAGTTGAAAATGTGCTGCTTACTAAACGGTCTGAAATTGTATTAGATCAATTAATTGCAAAACGTTTCTCTATATATTATCTTTCATTTTATTTGATGTGCACAGTTTTGAGGAATTGTTTAATACACCATATTGTCTTTATTATTTAGTCAAAACAGGACAAGACTTGCACTCATGCTTACAAACACAGCTGGAATAATTGACAAATGTCCAACTGAATCTCTTAATTTCAGATGCAATATCATTGCCTTGTTGTGACTTATGCTCTTTCACTGTTGTGTGGTTTCTGCATTGCTTCATATTATGATGTATGCCAAAAGACTTATTTTAATCTTATACACATCTAGTTACTTTGCAAAACCTCTCATTTGAATACTATTGGACGGAGCAGTGGTGCAGTGGTAGTGTTGTCACCTCACAGCAAGAGGTTCTCCGGTTCGATGCTGGGGTGCCTTCTGTGCAGAGTCTGCATGTCCTGTCTGCATTCGTGTGGGTTTCCTCCGGGTGCTCCACTTTCCTCCTACATTACAAAGACATGCATCTGGAGTGTTTCTCCCCGGGCATCTGCTGAAAATTGGCTTTGTTCCAAGTCGGACTTTCCCGGTTAACAAATGTTAAATAAATAAATAAATAAAATTCATTAATCTGCTCTGCACACACTCACGGCTTTACCAAATGTTAACTCTGGTTCAGTCAGATCTCTTATTCTTTTATCATTTTTTGCCATGGCAATTCTGTCTCTGAGTAATGACTCATGCAGCTCACCAAACTCACACTTTTTTTGTTTTATCATTCATCTCACTTGTATATCCATCTACAGGTTCTTATGGGCCATGATTTCTGGTAAAAATAAATGACAGATGTATGGATATTTTTTCTTTAGATCGCAGTGCTGTTTAAATCTGTCTTTTGTGGCTTCTAAGTCATTTTTCCACTCTCTGGAAAGGTTAATTTATAACTTTATGTCATTATGTCCAGCAAGATGAAAAAAATTAAGCTACTTGAACTTCTTTTCTCTTTTCAGTTATACCTGATGCAACATGAAAAACAATGAACTTCTATAGCAATTGCTTCAATTTTCTGTTTGCCAAATTTCCCTAAGTAACCAAAGTTGCTGATGGATTTGGTGATATAATGGATAGCACAATAAAGTTGTGAGTGTTTGTGATATATAATAGCGGCTTTATTGTAATTTTGCTCCAAAGTCCAGTATTTTACTGATGTAAATGAATATGATAATGAACTTTCATCTGAAATGTTTCCAGTACTGTTCTGATATGCTTGCAGTGTGTTGCTTAATCTCTTTGCTTGCCTTCTGATGACATTTATTTTGGCGTGTTTCCAATTAATTTCAGTGCAAATCATTGTAAATCATAGTCATTTTTATTTCTGAAATTTTGTTATTGGTCTAGTGATAGTGCAAATGTGATATTCTCATGTTTCCATCACTTTTTATCAGTTTTGAATGTGTAACATAGTCAAAGGTTCCAGCCCTGTCCCCTGACTACTTGTGCATAGTGAACCATGTAGAGCTATAGCACTAGCTCCAAACAACATCAAATCATTCCTTAATGCCGTGAAATATAATTTATTTGTTCTTTCTGTACTACTCTAAACATATTTATGGGTGTCACAATAAAATCACACACAAGACAGCTAAAAGAATCCATTTTAAAGACTTATTAACATTGCAAGCAACCAAAGAAGATGGAATACCACACAGCACATTACATGCATTCATATAAGTTTCATATTATTTACATGTATTGTATGATATAGACTTCCACTAGCTTTGAAAAGGTACTTCCTTCCAACCACCAGCACCCTTCCACCACATTTGCAATCCTTCTATTAAGTACCTGAAAAAGAGTAGGAACCATACCTGTGATCCTTGGAAATGCAGAACTAGAATTGTGAATTCTAGTATCCTGGAATTTTCTCCTACCTCCAAGTCAGAATGATCTCAGAGGTAATATACACAATTAGCTGTCATGTTTGGGCACAGCACCATACTATGGGAGGGCTACAGGGTTCAGAACAATAAGTTCTGCAATTTATTTATTTTATTTTACATTTGTTTACCGGGAAAGTCCGACCGGGTAGGTACCCATTTTCAGTGGAGGCCAGAGGAGAAAAGCTCCATATACAAACAAAATATACAATAACGTAGATAGATGTAGTCATAATATGTTTCAAGAATTATACAATGATGAAATACATGAAGGAGACAGAATCTGAGTGTCATAGAAGCAGCAGAGAAGATCATAACTATGTTAATAGGTCAACGTTATATGTCAATTTGACTATAAACAAGAGACACAGTATAAGTCATGACTATGATAATAATAGGTCCATGTTATATGTTATATCTTACAGTTAAGGTTCACAAGTTATACCAGTGTTGGTTTGTTTATGTAGACAGAAACATTTGTAAGTAGTAACATATCAACCTATAGTTTGTTTTATACAGGAAAAGAGGTCAGTAGTTCTACGGTGGTTAGCAGTAGGGGTTGATTAAGGGTGAGCTGTTAGTAGCATTTTTTGTAGTTAAGTGAAAGTTATAATTGGGTAATATAGAGACTGGTCTGTTATATTGTTATAATGCTAGGTAAGAGGGGGGGTGATGTTGTAAATTCTTTAAAGTTAGCCTGGAGTATTGTATGTGCATTGCCATGTGTTCGATAAGTTACTTTTGAGTACCTTTTTAAAGTGAGCTGTGTTTGTTGTGGATCTAATAGTGAGTGCAAGTATGTTCCAGATTTTTGCTACTTGACTAGAATACAGAGAGTCTCCTGCTGTATTTGTAGTCTTGATGACTTTTAGTTAGGATTTATTGGTGGAGCGTAGTGTTCAGTTGTTGGAGTAAAGTGCTATTATGTTCTGGATAGCAGGTATTTTTTCAGGATGGTAGAGTATTTTATGAGTCATTGTCAGTTAATTATAAGATAGTAGCTGAGGTAATTCTAATCAGGAGAGGTTTTTTACAGCAAGACAATGGTGTGACCTATGTGCTGAGTCTGTGGCAAATTTTGCTGTCTTATTATAACATACTTCAAGTTTTTCAAGGTCTGTTTTCTTAAGGTTGATAAGTATGGGGGAGGCATAAAGAGGTGTAGACAGGTGGTGAGTTCTGGCAATAGCTATCCTAGTATTACTGGACAGAATTGTTTTTATTTCTGTATAGGGTTCCTAGTTTTTTATGTATCTTCTTGATTGTCAGTGAATCTCATATTATTGTCAATTACTACTCCTAGAAGTTTTGTGTGAGATTCTGGTGTAATTGTTGTGTTATCAATAGCATTGATACAGAATGTGGTAGGGGGTCAGAGACTCTGGTTGGTTGGAAGATTATACGCTTGGTTTTGCTGAGGTTTAGGATGAGTCATGATTCAACTGCAGTGAAAGATTTTTATGTAATGTCTTGGGAGTTGTTATATGGTGGGAGCAGTACATGTAAGTGTCAGATCATCTTTATATTGGATTAGAGAAGCTAGTGAGGTGGCAATACTAAGATCTCTGGTGAAAATACTGAAAAGAAGGGGGCCGAGTATGGACCCTTGTGGAACTCCTAATGTGACTAGTAGTAGAGGAGAGAGGTCTTGTAACCATTTCACTGCTTGTTGGTGACCTGTTAGATAACTTTGGAATCATGTGATAGCAGAGGGGCTGAAATTTAAATTAAGAGCAGTCAGTAATTTAGGATGGGATACTGTATCGAAGGCCTTAGACATATCCAGGAAGACTGATTAAACTATTTACCTTCATTTCTGTAAAGATTAATGGTGTTGGTGAAACTGAGGAAAGCAGTTGTGGTGGTTAGGTCTAAAACCATGTTGAGAATCAACTAGAAGGTTATTAGTTGAAAGATATTGGAGAAGGTATGAGTGAATACACCTTTGTAAAATTTTGGATAGTGGGGATAGTATGGCAGTAGGTCTGCAATTTGAGAGTTTGGTTGAGTTGCCACCTTTATGTAGGGGGATTCTGTGTGAAATTTTCCAGATCAGTGGGACATATTGTTCAGAGATGGAGTGAATAATGAGTACTGAGACAGGGTAAGAGATTGCATCAGCTGCTATCTTGAGGAAGTCAGCTGACAGATTATTGGCTGCTATTGCTGTTGGCTTTAATGTTCTAAGTAGTTTTTGGATGGTCTTCGTGGAAGGAGAAGGTATTATCATTATTATTCCTTATTGAGGGTGTAGTTGGTGGGTTGTGGCAAATGTTTCTGGTGAGTGATAGAATGGTCTCAGTGAAATATTTGTTAAATTGTTCTGCGGTGGTACCAAATTTGTTTGGTATAGAAGGGGGTGAAGTTGATGCGTCTCCAGGATGGAGTGTCTTTTTGATTGTTGACCAAAACTTTTGGGGATGTTTCTGGTGTTTCTGTTGTATATTAGTATAGTTTTTTTTGTCTTGTGTGATTTGGCTTTTGGTTTTATTTCTAAGTTTTTGATATGCTAGGTGATTTGGCTGTGATTTGTTAGTGCACCATAGGTCCTGGGCTTTGTCTCTTAGTTTAAGGAGCGTTCTTGTCTCTTTAGGGAGTCATGGAGTATAATTTGCCTTGATACGAATTGTCCTGGGTGGTGCAATTTTATTAAGAATTTTGAGGAAGGTCTTATTGAAGTTTTCAATGGCTGCATCTAGGGACATGATCTTAAGAGGGGACCAGTTGCATTGTCAGAGAGTGGATATTAGTGCTTGGAAGTCGAAGTTTTTCTTATTGCAGATTTGGTGATAAATTATATGTTTGACTGGATTTGTATGTTGCCTGAGTACGTATGTGGGTATCTGATCACTGAGGCTGTCAGGGAGGCAGCCAGAGCACTGAAAGTAGGAGGGTTTGTTAGGTAGTATCCTGTCTAGGATAGTCTGCCTGCTTTGATTTTTTTACCTGTTCTGGCAGGGGTTTGGATAATTTGTGTAAAGCCATAGAGGTTGATATGGTTGCTGGGATTTTGGGAATTACATGAGAGCCAATCTGTATTGAAATCACCCATAATGATGGTCTCATGATTAATGTTTTCTAAAGTCCAGTGGAGGATATGTTTTATAGTAGCAAGGTTGTTTCCTTGTGTAATATAAATACCTATTATGGTTAGGTGCTTGTTTGGGTTGATTTGAAGTTTGGTCAAAAGTATCTCTATGTTGTTAAAAGTTGGTGGAGATTGATTTAGAGGTAGTATTATGAGACTGTTTTTGAACATTATGGCTACCTCTCCAGCTCTTTTTCCTTTTCTATCTGCCCTATGAACATTGTAGCCTGAGGGAGAGATCTCATTGTCATTTGTATGTGGTTAGAACCAGGCTTCAGTTAGGATGGTGATATCTGGAGAGTAGAGAAAGAGGGTGGCATGGAGTTCCTGAACCTTATTTACAATGCTTCTGAGGTTTAAGTTCTTAAGTAGTAAGTCAGATCCTTTATGAGCTAGATTAAATATACTCTGTGGTTGAGGGGAGGGTTTGTTAATTGGTGGGAGTTGTTTTGGGTCCTGGATTTGGATATATGTCACCACTTGTCATAAGTGTGAAGATAGGTAAAGGTTGCTAGCCTAGCCAGATATAATTTTGTAGATAATTCTGTCGTTTGTAAATATTAATGTAAGCCACAGGCTTGTTCTCTTAAATGTGAAAAGACTGCATTGGATATTGAACTGCAAAAATGTAACAAAAGTGCACTCTGCTGTAACAAAGCTGACAAGTCAATTCTTTGATGTCAGGACTCAGAGCCGATATGTCTGGATGAAGGAATTCTGCCTATTGTCTTGAGACCAGAGTTAATTGTTAGAATTTGCATGTATAATTTATTTCATTGTCCTGGCTTCCTGACCAGCTGCAAGATCAATAGGGCCATTAACCTCTGAGAGTCTGTTAGCCTGGGAGCCAGAAAGAAATGATTTAATCTAAAATGAATCAGTGGTACTGTATCAATTTAAGAAGAGAAAGAATGAGAGCATTTGTCTTGAGAACATCCAACATCACCAGTACTGCCTGTTTCTGTATGTAAGTAGGATCTTAGACTTTAGTGTTTTCTCTTAGTTATAGCTGGGAAATATGAAGATTAGACTAGTTTGTATTTCTGTGATGTCAGAACATTTGCTACTGTATTATTTTAAGTATTTCTCTGTGATCTCTGAACTCTTGATTGGCATTGTGCAGTAAGGAGTATTGCCTTGTGTTTTTATTATTTATTATTAACTATTTTTAAACCTTTCAACTGTAGCTTATTTGTATAGAGATAATTTAAGCTCTAAGAGTACATTGTATGTATATAGTGATGCTGTACCAAGTCACTCCAAATAAGTTTTGACTGTTAGGTTACACTTACCATTTGGATAATAATATTGCACAGTAATAATTGGACACCCTTTTAAAGGCCTTTGAGTAGCTGATATATTTTAGTTGGGTGGTGGCAGTGATTTCTACCATATAGTCTGGGTAAAAGGGGCACAGCTGAAGAACCTGCGACAGCCTTCCCCAGGAGTGTGTGTGTGTGGTTGTATAAACTCTTCTCAAAGTGTGTATGTGTGTCAGCTACTTGGGCAGGGACATGAAGAACTGGTTGGACATGGAGGGTGCTGGAGGTTTTAGCTTGCCCACTAGGCTGAGATCTGGACCCTATAGCTGTGCCAGTGGAGAATCTTATTGGGGACCTGGAGAGAAGGGGAGAAACCAGCCCCAGACTGACTGTAATCTCTGTGTGCTCTTAAGGGAAATTCAACTTTACTGTATGTGTATTTATTATCCTTTCTCTATATGGACGTCCCTCACTGGTCTTAGTGGTGAGGATTGATGTTCCTTGATTGCTGGACTAGTGCACGGGCATCACATATTAATTGTTTGGCAGTGGTGTGATATCTACACCACATATTAATTGGTTGGCAAGTATTAATTGGCTTGTAGTGGTGTGAGTAGAGTGAATTCCTTTAGCTTGTGTACAGTGATCACTGAAGGGATTTTGTGTTCTAAATCAACCATGCAGTGAATATGAATACTCAGAGTTCAGATCACAATTGTTTTATTTATTTTGTTAGCTTAGTCAGGAAGAGCAGGCAGCATGTCAGCAGAGGAGTATGGAAAGCTGACAAGGAGCCAGATGGCTGAGATGTGCCAGGCTAGGGGACTGGTGCATGGAAACCTGGCTAAGGCAGACATGGTTGCCGCTTTGGTCACAGCTGCATCAGGAAACAGCAACCAGGAGGACGATCAGACTGGCAGTGGAGATATACCGCACTCAGATAATGGACAGCTCAACCTTTCTGCAAAGGACTTAAAAATCCATCTGGAGTGAAAGAGACTTGAGTTGGAGGCCAAGTGTTTAGAACTAGAAGCAGCTGAGAGACTGAGGCATATAGAGAATAAGGACAAGGAGAAACTGTGACGTTTGCAGGCTGAGGAGAATGAAAAACGGCTACACCTGGAAGATGAGGAAAAGGAGAAGCAGAGGCAGCATGAGAAGGAGATGCTGACTCTTCACCAGAGTCATGAAGGTAATGGGGAAGAGAGTAACTGGACCCCAGAAGCACAAATGATCAGTACATTTCTTCCACAGTTTAAAGAGGGGGATAATTTTGATAGTTTCATTCATATGTTTGAGAGGGTATGTAAACAGTATGATGTTGACCAAAGGCTCTGGATACAGTTCCTGACCCCCTTACTCCATGGTAAAGCTGTAACTGTGTTGTCTAAACTTGCTGTTATAAATATTTTAATTATACTGCTGTTAAAAATCACTTGTTAGAATGTTTTGAACTCACGCCTGAAACATATAGGAAAAAGTTTTGTGAGCATAGACGTAAGGCAGATGAAAGTTTGTGTGAATATGTTGCTGAACTGAACACTAATTTTCATAGGCGAGTGAGTGGATGTCAGGTCACCACTTTTTTTTTTTCCTCAAAAATTTTTTACTTTTCAAATACAGTTGAATAAATTCCATAGTATTTGCATATATCTTAATAACTATGTACACTATTTACATCAGCCTAACACTATAACAGAGCTCAATATATACAATTACTTTATAGGTATAAAAATCCAGTTATCAGAGTGTATCTGTTCAGTTATTGTAAAGTCTCAATCAATGATAAGACTCTTTTCTATGGATTGTTAATAAATGGCCTAGGATGAATCCTTAATTCTTTAATTTTAATTTCCAACAATGCTGTGGTCTTCAGTAGGCTGTAGAAGTCTTCCAAAGTCGGTATTGTGTTTGTATTCCATCTTCTTGTTATATACTTCCTAGAGATTGCAAGTATTGTCCATACTAGATACATATTTGACTCATTCAAATGAGGATATTCATACACATTTAATAATTCTAGAGCTTTAGATAAGTTAAACGATTCATTAAATAAAGCTTGTAAAAAGTTTTTAATACCATTCCAAAATGGCTTAATTTTAACACAGTCGAAAAAATGTGATTCCAGTCTGCATTGTGTATTTTCTCACACCTCCAACATATTCCCTTTGTGAAAGAATTAATTTTAGTAATTCTATCTGGAGTTAAGAATGTTCTGTGCAAACATTTCCAATTAAAAACATTCCAGTATTGTGAAAAGGATGTATGTTTTATTGATAATAAAATATTTGATTTAATTTCTTCAGATAGCTGTAATGAGTGTCCTTTTGTTATATAATTCCAATATGAGGATTTGGGTGTTGTTTTATAATTTATCAATATTGTGTAAAATTTCAAAATACTATTTCCCATGTCATAATCATTATATATAATTTCATATAGGTATTTCGTAAGTTTAGGTATTTCTTTAAATGAAGAATTACTAATTATTCTGCATAAATCTTGCGAATACATCAGAATGCTTTCCATAGTTAGCCAATCTTGTTGTGGAATTGTGTATGTTGTTTCTATTGTTTGCATATCCAGAACTTTTAGTTCTTTGATACATTGAAACCAACAAACAAATCCTTTCTGTTCCCAGGAATTAATTATTTCTCTGTATATTTTATGTGGATAGCTCTTTGTAACTATGAATGGTGTTAAAAGATCAAACCAGATTTTTAAATCTATGTTTGCATTAATAATTTTCTTAAATGAGTCAATGTAATAATTAATCATATGAGTTTTAGTGGGCTTAGTTATGTTATATTGCATACTAATACATAATATGTGCCATGGAAAATTGTTTTTATCTATTTGACATTTTTTTTGTAAATCAAATTCATTTATTGATATTACAGTTAGTAATTATTTCCAATTTACAGAATAATTTGGATTTATCCAATCTGAGATTATTTTAGATATTGATGCTTTTATATATGTTTCTATATCATGAAAGTTTAATCCACCCTGTTTCCATGTTCAGATATGATATATTAAAGGTATTCTGTTTCTTTTGGGAAACCATAAAAATTTTATTAGGCATGAGTTTATTTCTTTTTTTCAAAACAGGTTTATTGTTTTAACATATAAGAGAAATATCATAACAATTTTATACAAGTAATTAAAAATAGGTATTATTATAATATTCAACAAAACAACTAAAGTATTTACAAAGACATCCACTACAATCAGATCAATTAATTAAACTAAAATACCATGCTATTGAAATTAAAAATCTTTTAACAAATTTTGTAAATTATCCCATACAATAAAATAAGATGTTTTTTCTGTTTGTTCTAGTCCTAATTATGTTTATTTCCATATGGCACACTATATTCATAACATTTTTAAATTCATTGAACGAAGGAGGTGTATCTGAAATCCAATTTCTAGTTATTATTTTCCTAGCCACTGCTAGAATAGACCATAACAAGGGAAGCTTAACCTTTTTAACACTTTGAGGTACAGGTGTGAGAGTTTATTTCTTTGAGTATATTCATTTCTGCTAACAGTTCTATTGCCAAAGCTATAAATAGAATCTTGGGTAGTAAAGCCATTTTTATTAACTGTAGTCTATCTTCAAAGGTTAATATTACTTTGTTACACTTTTCCACAGAGATTTTAGTTGTATTGATGATATTGTTGTAGTTTTTTGAGACTAATTCATTATTATCCTTGCATAACTCAATTCCTAGATATTTTAAGGTAGATTCTTGTTTCCCTATAATGTGATTCCCCAATTCTTTTTCTTTATTTAAAAATAAACATTTTGATTTTGATTTATTGAAATGGAGTCATGAAGTCCTGTAAAATGTGTCAATTAAAATATCTAATTCTTCTAATGTCTCTTTTCTATTGGATAATGTTAATAATATGTCATGAGCAAAGAGCATTACTTTAGAATTGTATTGTTCATAAACATCTACTCCTTTGATTTTTGTATTGTTACATATTGAATTTGCCAATATTTTAATAGCCAAAGCAAATAGAATCAGTGACGTGGGATATCCTTGTTTAGTACCCTTTGTTATATGTATAGATTCAGAGGTGAAATGACCTAGCTTAACATATGCTAAATTATTTGTATATATATTCTTTAGTAGATAAAGGAAGGAGGAAATTCAAATAACACCAGAATTTTGAATAAATAGTCCCGATTTAGGGAATCAAAGGCTTTCTCTATATCTAAGCCAGTTATGAGTGTTTCTTTATTTTCTTTATTAACATAATCTATAAGAGAAATTATCCTTTTAATATTGTAATGTACGTGTCTATAATATATAAATCCAGTTTGAGCAATATTTATTGTTTTGGATAGTGGTATTTTCATTCTGTTAGTTAATATTGTCATAAATATCTAATAGTCATTATTTAATAATGATATAGGTCTGTATGAGGTGCCGTGGTGGTACAGCGGTTAGCATTGTCGCCTCACAGCAAGAGGTTCTCTCATTTGATTCTCAGCTAGAGTGCCTTCTGTGTAGAGTCTGCATGTCCTCCCTGCAGTCGAGTGACATTTAAAGACATGCAGGTAGGTGCGTGCGTGAATGGGTGTGCCTTCTTTGAAGGTTGGGTGTCGGGCTGGCACCTCGGCACCGTGAAAATCCATTGCCAATCACTAGCGGACTGGAGTTCTGCTGTGGTGACTCCTAACCAAGAAAAGCCAAAATACATTACTTTTATAGGTCTATATGAGGTACAGAGGTTCGAGGATTTGTTTTCCTTTAGGATTGGTGTGATTAAGGAATATCTCCAAGAAGGTGGTATTAAAGCTTGTGACTGAATTTCTAATAGAGTTTTATAGAAGATGGATAGTATCTTTGATGGAAAAAGTTTATATATTTCCATAATTATGCCATCTATACCTGGAGCTTTATTATTTTACCCTCTTTTATTGTATCTGTAATTTCTTTGTAGGATATGGGTGCTTGCAGATCTAGTTTTAATTTTTGTGTTTTTTTATATTAGAACATTTTTCATCTAGATTTAATTGATTGATATGTATATTTTCTTTTCTGGAAATGTTCCATATAGTGATTTCTATAGGCATCAAGAATGTCACCTATATCCGAGACATTTTTCCCTTTCTTTTCAAGGAAGATACTTTTAATGTTATTAGCTTTTGATTCTATTTTGATTCTTGTGGATAACTTATGTAGATATTTGGGAGAAGTGGCCAAGGTATTAATTTTTAGTTTTTCTAAAGCCAAACTAGTTTTATGTGTTAGAATTTCATTGTATTTATTGTTTAATACTTCTACTTTCTTTTTCATCTCCATATGATTTTGATTTCTTTCAGTTTTTACAGACAAAAGTTTGGATTGTAGATCTAATAATTCAGAATCCCATTCTCTGATTTTTTTATACCAAGTTAGGGTTTTACCATATATGTAAGCTTTTAATGAGTCCCATATCATTATTTTATCTCTGTGGTGTAATTAATATCTAAGAAGAACTGTAATTCAGATAATAACCAGGGTTTGAACTCTTTAATTTTAGTTATATATCCTGGAATTCTGGAGTTAAAGATTAATGGTTTGTACCCATTTTGAAGTTTTAGTATCAATGAATTGTGGTCTGAAAAGGGGCAGGGAGTGATTGAGAAAGTAATGATTTTAGAGTGTAAGTCATGGGCAGCAAATATTTTAGCTATTCTAGTTTGGATACCAAATCTGTGATCTTGATGGGAAAACAACAAAGATTTATCTTCTTTAAAATTTGAAAGTATCTACAAGATGAAATGATTCTACCCACTTGTTTAAAGCTTTTGATACAGCAGACATACACATCGGTCTTTTATTTGTAGTTTCAGAAATATCAAATATACAGTTAAAATTTCCTCCTAATATTAAGTTGCTTTTATAATTATTGGAAATGAAATCCAAGTATTTTTTAATAGTTCCTGATCCAATGCCTGGGAACCAGTATAGATTGGCTAGGGTCCATATTCTGTTATTATATTTAACTATTAGTAATGCCATAAGGCCTTTTTTATCTTCATACTTATAAATGATTTCTGGGTTAATAACATTTGTTTTCCGTAAAATTGTTACCCCTTTTGTCTTTGTCTTATACGTGGATTGCGCCAATATAATATATTTCTTAGGATTCCATTTGTAATTGTCATTTGATTTTAAATAAGTTTCTTGAAGGAAGACAATTTCAGTAGATTTGATCTCTTGCTAGGATTGTTTAAGTTAATGGTATTTAAAGATAATAAAGTTAAATCTATCTTAGGTTATTTAGATTATGTATTTTTTGTTTTAGTGTGACTTTTAAACATTTTTCTCTGATAACTATAAAGTATATGTTTGAGCTTTTAAAGGAAATTATCAGTTTTATACTTTGATTGTTTGCCAATAAAGTAATGTTTTGATCAGGCATACTAAAAATGTTGTTGTGAAATATATTTAAACTAATAAATGTTAACAAAACTAAGATATGCACTAGCCATGGAATGAAAATCATTCCTAATCTGATGGATAAACCTAAGTCCATCAGATTATCACCCATACCTTGACAATCCAGAACATCTAAGCTCTATAAATTGAATCATCATATGGAGAATATTTGTAATAGGAATAAGCAATATTTATATTATTTTCAACAGATATAGTACTATTGTAGATTAGACAGAATTCTAATGTTTGTTTGTGTCTTTCGGCTTTTCCTGGTTAGGGGTTGCCACAGCGGAACTCCGGTCTGCTAATGATTGGCAGTTGATTTTTATGTACCGGCTTGCCCGGCCTGATGCACAACCTTCAACGAAGGTACGCCCATTCACGCATGTCTCCACGCAGAAGACGCTCTAGCTGAGAATCGCAATATAAATATCTTCTTATTGACTAAGCAATTAATATTTACATGAAAGATAGATGACAAGTAATTCAATCATAGTAAAGTAGGATGTATCATATATAAAACCTCAGCAAAAGATTATAGCAGACAGTTATTTACATATTCACCCTTATTGATGAAGTCTTTCAAAACGTATTACTTAATATAAATAGATGGTAATAATATTTATACCTAATGTTTATAATATAGTGTATTTTACTAGATATATCACAAGTTATATTTGATTGTTTGCCAGTATTTAAGTAATCACTTTGTTTGTTGCTAACTTACTTAAAGCATCAAGTTTGTTTTATGTAAACATTGATGAAAGTTAGTGGATTTTAATTATTAGTGCATCCCTCTTCCCTCCATTTCCTACACATAAGGATTTTCATATCTGTCATTTCTTATTATAAAATGAGTGAAATTATAGGTTAAAAACAAAAAATCCACTTATTGTGATTAATGATTACAAGTTCCCTTTCCATATGCATAAATTGTCATTTTATGGTATATACTGAAAGTTTTTAGATTTAAATGGCAACATTCTATTTTGTATAATCAGCAAAGGTCAATGTAATGCTATTTGTTCAGAATGTGATTGTTACATTCTGTGACATTCCTAGTTCAGGCTTCTGTTGTTTTCCTTGAACAACTTTGTCAGTTTGAAGCTATGTATAAAACATTAGTTACCTTGGTAACAGCTTAGGTATTATGTATGGTCAAGATGTATTACAAAACCACAATTCAAGTTAAAGCAATTATATGACTTGTTATGCACATTTACTTATATGAAAAAATCATCATGCTTCCCCTTGATGTTCAATACAGTGTATGTCATTTATGACAAGTTAAAACAGTAGTGTTATTATACACAAGCCCATGTTATTAAACTGAGTGTTTTTTTTCAATTTAATACTATTTGTTCAGAATATGATTGCTACATTTTGTGACATTTCAAGTTCAGGCTTCTATTGTTTCTCTTGAACAACTTTGTCAGTTTGATGTCATGTATAAAACATTTGTTACCTTGGTAACCGCTTATGTATTATATGTGGTCAAGATGGGTTACAAAAACTACAATTCAAGTTAAATCAATTACATGACTTGTTATGCATATTTACTTATATGAAAAATAATCATGCTTCCCATTGATGTTCAATGTAGTGTATGTCATTTATGACAAGGTAAGACAGTAGTGTTATTATACACAAGCCCATGTCATTAAATCCTGTTTTTAATATCTAAATTAAGCAGACTACTTCATCTTATATGACAATTATATATTTTATGTCTAGAGTTACTAAAATCATACATTACATAACTATTGTGTGTGTGTGTTTTTTTTTTGTTTTGTTTTTTTTTGGCTGTTGCTTAGTTGAGAGACCACAAACTGTATTACTAGCTCCTTCCAAGCATGTTTATACAGTCCATAGACTTTAAATGATTAGACCCTTCTAGTTTCTTATTTGTTATAAGTATATTTCCATCCTTACATACACACATATCAGTACTTCAAGCACAGACAACAATGCCCATCCATTTTTGCCAGAATACCATTCACTAGTTCATGTGGTGTGTTTCCAGGCTGTTCTTAAAATATCCAAACCAATATTTGTCCTGTTCCATTTTACCAGCCTGTTCCATGCAATGGCTACTCTGCCAGTAAACCACTCAACACACTTTCCATTCCCACATATATTTCCAGGAAGGAAATCTGATGACTCTCTAGCACTTCCTGGCAACCCCAAACACCCCTAGAATTAGCTATCCCCATATGCCCAACACGTCCAAGCAAGCTCACCTCCCAGACCACTACAAAGGGTACTGCACAAGACCAAGTGCTCTTAGTCTTTCACAATAACTCAGACTTCCACTCTTATGTAAGTCCTTAATGTGTTTGGACCAAAATACATTTTAAATATAAAATTGCGCTTATTACTATTTTTTTTTTATCAATAATCAACTTAATGAGCTAAACAAAGTGTAGTGGCCATCCATTCCATTTCATCTGCGATAGACACTATGTTGTTGTTTTTGATGAATATAGTAGCTTCTTCTAAGTCATTAAAGGTTCTCATCTCATTGGCAAAAAGTATTTTTATCTTGTCTAGAAAGGCCAGCTGTGCTTTAATGTTGTTTTCTTTCAACAGTTTTATTATTGACCAGACTTTTTCCTTTGTTCTAGTATTCTGGAAGAATAATCATTGTCAAACCTTATCAGACTTTGATTGTATTTTAAGGGTGATTTTCTCAAAGCATATTTTAATATTATTAGTTCCTTGTCCAGAAATGAAAGAAATTTTATAACTATGGATCTAGGTGGAGTATTTGTTGAGTTAGAAGTAGGTTTCCTCAGTGCTCTATGTGCCCTTTGAATTCCAAATGAAAGTCCCTGTTTCAAGTCTAAAAATTCAGGAATCCAGGTTAAGAATGAAATAATGTCTTCTACTTCAGTGTTTTCAGGCAGACCAAAGATCCTTATGTTGTTTCTCCTTTCCCTATTTTCAAAGTCATCTATTTTGTTAAGCAGCCATGTATTCTGTTTAAGCCAGAATTTCATTTTGGAATTCTTCCTCTTTAAGTCTCCCTTCAATGTCATTTAAAGAAGTCTCTATATTTGTTATTTTTGTATGGTGTTGCTGTAATAGTTCCTTAAGATTATCAGTCTGCTTTTGAGAATTTAATTTTAGGTTTTCTAAGTATTTTTTAAAGCCCTCCATCTTCAAAGATAGTTCCTGTAAGGAAGATGTCATCAATTGCAGTTCTTTTTTCAAAGCAGCATCTGGATGAGAATTCCTTGAGTTGTTCATATTCAGTGACTCAATATAGCTCCAAGTTACTTGACAGGAAAATTTTTGTATATCTCCACCAAAATTGATATTTATGCAGTTTAGTAGTTTATGTATAGATTTCTGATGTTTTAAACTTGAAAATAATAACATTTTCCTTTATTATTATACTAGTTTATGGAGCTCTCAAAATTCACTGCTCTCAGTTGGCCATCTAGGCTCCCCCCCCCAGTGGTCAGGTCACCACTTTTGAAGGGCTGGCAGACCTTTTGGTGAGGGAGCAAGCCCTTAGCATTTTGCCTGAGGACATGAGGATCTGGTTAGCTGACAATGTGCTACTTCAGATGCATTGCGGAAGAAGAGAGAACTATACCTAGCAAGCAGGGCATCCCTGCACAGGAAAGGGGCTCCCAGTACTGCTCATGGATCTAAAGGAACCCATGGTGGGCAGCACAGACTGCCCCAACAGAATCTGGCAGTAGCAGGAGAAGCCACTAGTCCAGGTACATGCCCAGGAGCTAGGGTTAAATGTTTTGAATGCAACCAGTGGGGCCATGTGGCATACAGATATTCACGGAGGCAAGGTGAGGAATAAAAGGTGAGAGAGCCAGTAAGTGGTAAAGACAAAATGGCAATAGTAGGTTGTCTTGAGACAACCAGGGTACTGAACTACCATCCTACACATGTCCTGATAGGGAAGGATTTGGATGAGGCAGTACCATGTGCTTATGCAGTTACACGCAGTCAGGCTAGGAGACACGCATGTGGGTCTGGTAGCCTGGGGGAGACCCAGACAGACTGCATACTTGGAGCTAGGGCTGGTGAGGTGGTTACTTCAGGGAGGGAGCTAGTCTGTAGCAGCGAAACTGAAGGTGAGCCACAGCTGCTTGTGGGTACTGTTGTTCCCCTGGACAGAGGGACTGCAAAGGTAGAGGTGAGTAGTAGCACCCAGCCTGACAGTGAGGCGGCACCACTGTCAGAGGATGCCAGACTTCCTGTGGAAGGGGAGCTGGGAAGGGTTACAAAGAGAGAGTTGCGGCAGACTCAGCTCTCAGACCCTACGTTGCAAGGCCTGAGACAGGTAGCTAATAAGGCACCTGATTCTCAAGGGAAGAGGGATTCTGTATACTGGGACAAAGGGTTACGGTATAGAGTGTGGACCCCTGAGGAAGGGCTAGAAGGTGAGAGAATACAGCAGTTGGCAGTGCCTAGAGCCTACTGTCTGGCACTTCTAGCCGTAGCCCATGATATTCCCTTTGCAGGTTATATAGGTATAAAACGTACAAAGAGACGTATTATGCATAACTTCTATTGGCCTGGAATTTCCAGAGATGTAACAGGCTACTGCAAGACCTCTGAGCAGTGCCAAAAGGTAGGCAAGGCAGGAGACAAGGTGAGAGCTCCTTTGGTGCTTTTGCCTGTGATTGATGAGTCATTTCAGAGTGTAGCTATGAATATTGTGGAGCCTCTGAGTACCCCAAATTCCACAGGGAAAAATTCTATTCTAGTGGTAGTGGATAATGCTACATGATACCCTGAGGCAGTGGCTCTGTCCTCCATTGAGGCAGAAAAGGTGGCAAATGCTTTGTTAGAAATTTTTCAGCAGGGTAGGTTTCCCAAAAGAAACACTGACTGACAGAGGTGCCAATTTCATGTCAGACCTGCTGACTTGTCTGTAGAAGTACTGAGGGGTGAAGCACCTGAAGACCACCCCTACCACCCCCTGACTAATGGTCTGGTTGAGAGGTTAAACTCTACAATCAAGTCCATGTTACGGGCATTTGCAGACCAGTTTAAGAGGGAGTTGGACAAACATTTGCCCCATCTGTTGTTTGTTTACAGAGAGGTTCCCCAGGAATCCACAGGTTTTTCACCCTTTGAGTTGCTGTATGGGCATGGGGTGAGGGGATCTCTAGATTTAATTCAAGATGAATGGGAAGGTGAGTGTGAATCTCACAAGGAGTCTGTTGTGACATATGTCCTAAACTGCAGGACAAGGCTCAGGGAATTCATGGGCTTGGCCTAGGAGAACCTGGCAGAAGCCCAACAACAGAAAAAGTTCTGGTATGACAGGAATGCTTGAGCTAGAGAGTATGCTGTGGGGCAGCAGGTAATGGTTCTAATTCCTATCAGACACAACAAGCTGCAAGCAGCTTTGGATGGACCCTACAATGTGGTAAGAAAGGTAAGTGATGTTAACTACATGGTGGAACTGCTAGACAGGAAGCAGGGGCACAAATTGTATCATGTTAGCATGATGAAATCTTACCATGATAGGGAGGCCTTTGTACTGAGTATTTGCAGTGGATTGGAGGAGGAGTCTGAGGGAGATCTGGTGACTGATCTCCTCAGTGAGGCCCGGACTGACACCTCAGTGGAAGGGGTAGCAATGTCCCAGCAGCTATCTCCTACCCAGGTTCGAGAAATCCGAGCAGTGCTACAGGAGTTTAGGGACATGTTCACTGGGAAACCAGGGTGCACCCACCTGGTGCAGCACCAGGTGAAAACAGGACCCCAAAAACCTATTAGGCAGGCCACTTATAGGGTGCCTGAGAGAGTCAAACAGACTCTAAGGGAAGAGATACAGGAGATATTGGAATTAGGGGTAATTCAAGAGTCCAACAGTCCCTGGGCCTCTCCAGTGGTGCTGGTGCAAAAGAAGGATGGCAGTACCAGGTTCTGTGTGGATAACAAGAAATTAAATAGTCACACAGAGTCAGATGCTTACATCATGCCTAAAACAGACGAGGCCCTAGAGCAGCTGGGTGGGGCTAAGTATCTTACAACCATTGATCTTACCAAGGGTTACTGGCAGGTGCCCTTGACTCCCACTGCTAAAGAGAAGTCAGCCTTTGTGAATCCTTTTGGCTTGTATGAGTTCACAAAGATGCCCTTTGGGATGAAGAATGCCCCAGCAACTTTCCAGAGGCTGGTAGATCATATCCTAGCAGGAGCAGGAGAGTTTGCCCTTACTTACCTAGATGATATTGCCATCTACAGCCATTCCTGGCAAGAGGACCTTCAGCATGTCATGGAAGTGCTGGACAGACTACAGAAGGCAGGGTTGACCATTAAGCTGAACAGATGTCAGGTGGGTATGGCAGAGGTCTCCTACCTGTGAGATAGAGTGGGGAGTGATAAGATCAGGCCAGAACCTGCCAAAGAAGAAGCCATTCAGGCATGGCCTGCACCTGTTACCAAAAAGCAGGTGAGGATGTTCTTAGGGACAGCAGGGTACTATAGAAAGTTCGTTCCCAGTTATAGTACCATAGCTGCTCCTCTCGCAGTCCTGACAAGGAAGAACAGGCCAGATAAAGTAGTGTGGACCACAAAATGTGAGCAGGCATTTCAGAAACTTAAAGAAGTTTGGGAGGACACCCTGTGTTAGCCAGTCCAGATTACTGCAAAAAATGTGTTATGCAGGTGGACGCTTCAAACCATGGGGTGAGGGCTGTACTTAGCCAGATTTCTTCAGAGGGAGAAGAGCACCCAGTGGTTTATCTCAGTCATAGTCTCCAACCCAGGGAGGAATGCTATGCAGCTGTAGAAAAGGAATGTCTAGCCATAGTGTGGGCACTGCAGAAACTTCAGCCTTATCTGTATGGAAGAAAATTCACTGTAGTGACAGATCACAGCCCCCTAACATGGTTGCACAGAGCCAGCCAGCCAAATGTCAAGTTGCTAAGATGGAGCTTAGGGTTGCAAGCATGTGATATGTCAGTGCAACACCACAGTGGGATTAGCAATGCTAATGCAGATGAGCTCTCAAGACAGGGAATGGGATAAGGTATACTCAGATAGCCCTAACCATCTCAAGTAAAGTTTCTCAAGGGTCACTTGAAAAATTAGCTTGAGTTCTCCAGGGGGGAGATATATGAAGATAGGTAAAGGCTGTCAGCCTAGCTAGATAGAATTGTGTAGATAATTCTGTCATTTGTAAATATTAATGTACACCACAGGCTTGTTCTCTTAAATGTGAAAAGACTGCATTGGATATTGAACTGCAAAAATGTAACAACAGTGCACTCTGCTGTAACAAAGCTGACAAATCAATTCTTTGATGTCAGGACTTGGAGTTAATATGTCTGGATGAAGGAATTCTGGCTATTGTCTTGAGACCAGAGTTAATTGATAGAATTTGCATGTATAATTTATTTTATTGCCCTGGCTTCCTGACCAGCTGTAAGATCAATGGGGCCATTAACCTCTGAGAGTCTGTTAGCCTGGGAACCAGAAAGAAATGATTTAATCTGAAATTAATCAGTGGTACTGTGTTATCAATTTAAGGAGAGACAAAATGAGAGCATTTGTCTTGAGAACATCTAACATCACCAGCACTGCCTGTTTCTGTATGTAAGTAGGATATTAGACTTTAGTGTTTTCTCTTAGATATAGCTAGGAAATAGGAAGATTAGACTAGTTTGTTTTTCTGTGATGTGAGAACTTTTACTACTGTATTATTTTAAATAGTTCTCTGTGATCTCTGAACTCTTGACTAGCACTGTGTAATAAGAAGTATTGTTTTGTGTTTTTATTATTTATTATTACATATTTTGAAACCTTTCACCTGTGACTGTTTTTGTGCAGAGATAATTTAAGCTCTAAGAGTACATTGCATGTATATAGTGATACTGTACTAAGTCACTCCAAATAAGTCTTGACTGTTAGGTTGCACTTACCATTTGGATAATAATATTGCAAAGTAATAATTGGACACCCTTTTAAGAGCCTTTGAGTAGCTGATAAATATTAGCTGGATGGTGGCAGTGATTTCTACTGTATAGTCTGGGTAAAAGGGGCAAACCTGGAGAACCTGTGCCAGCCTTCCCCGGGTGTATCTATGTGGTTGTATAAACTCTTATCTCAAAGTGTGTATGTGTCAGCTACTTGGGTAGGGACATGAAGCACTGGTTGGACAGAGAGGGTACTGGAGGTTTATGCTTGCCCACTAGGCTAAGATCTGGACCCTATAGCTGTGCCAGTGGAGAATTGGGGACCTAGACTGACTGTGATCTCTGTGTGCTCTTAAGGGAAATTGAAGTTTACTGTGTGTGCATTTATTATCCTTTCCATATGTGGACGTCCCTCACTGGTGTTAGTGGTGAGGATTGACGCCCCTTAATTGCTGGGCCAGTTCATGGGCATCACAATAAGTTTAGAAGCTATATTAATGAGAGCATTTAGAAGCTTAGACGTGTATTTGTGATATGTAAGGGAGATGTTAGTTGTCTCATAATGGGCGGGTATATAGTGAATAAGTTCATCAATGAATGTAGAGTTATAGATAGCTGGGGATATCTCTGTGTTAATGCGTTTCTTGTGCTGTGGAAAAGTGGATATAATTTTATGGCAAGGTTGAGGTGTGGGTATGAAAAAAATGATGAGTAGTTAAAATGAGCAACTAGTGAGAGCATTATAAGAATTGTTGTATAAAGTTGTAGCATTTTGTATTAGAGTGTAATTTAAAGTATTTAAGAAATAAATGTGCTGTAAGGAATAGTGATTGAGTAATAGTTTATGTAAGGAATGTGTGTTTTTGTAGTCAGGAGAGATAGGTGAGTAGAATAGAAGAGACAGGTGACTAAAAAGGTAAATGGTTAAAGTGGTTGAGTGATTAGTGGATAGGGGAGGACTGGGCTTGGTAAGGTAGATTGGGATCTTCTTACACTGGGTTAATTAGGTCTTCCTGCTAATTGGTTATTTCTGCTGGGTGGAAGTGATTTTGTGGAGACAGATGTAATTGAAGAGGGAGTGGGTGAGAATGGGGGTAATTTTTTTTTTTTTTGGTTGAATCACATTTTTTGAAGGGTTGTGCTAGTGAGTCCCACTTTCTGACAAGGGTCCCTGCTGTCACTCAAAACTTTCTTATTGCTTCAGCCATCTCAGAAGTGTATACTCATTTTAAACCATGACAACATACTAGTCAGCTAAGCTTCATGGCACAGATAGCTAAAGCCATGACCATGGATACATTAACAGCCCAGGAAGTGGAGGAGTCAACAAGGAGAGTGGAAGCAAATGATGACTTATCCAACCTGAGGGAAGGGAGGAAGCCCTTCATACTACATGCTGATTTCTAAAACAGGCAGGAGAACCAGCAAGTAGCAGTTAGGCCAACACACCTTTCCACCAAGCTGTGTGTCTCATCACGACCACACTTGATAAAGCACAAAGGAACATGTTTGTGTGCATTTCTGGACAGCATTGGGGAAGAACGTGAACATCAGGCTGCTGCATGGACATGCACACAGCCCTGCAGCAAAAAGCAAACAACCCCATATGGCTACATAGATGACCGCCACTACATGCTCAGCTGCTGGCCTTACGCCACAAAGTCTTAAAGTGGGTAAGTCACAATAACGATTAATTTGTGGTGGAGACCAGCTTGCACTCATTCCCATAATTCTCTCTCTTCAGGCAGGGTGATACATTAGTGCCCTCTTCTTGCCACCACATCAGTCTCCTCGTCCTACTATCTAAAACTCTGCAGTAAGCTGTCTCATCATAACGGAGCTGATCATGACATAGCCAGCCTCATAAATTTTCTGCAGCCTGACTTTTAAAAGGCCCATAATACATTGACAAGTGCATTCTAGCTCACTAATCACATTTTCATGGTATGTAGAAGAGCAAAGTTACTGGGATAATTTGTTATTGACCATATAAATGCCTTTTATATGGTATTACACCCTCAGCTATTTCAAAATTTAATTTGTACCAGACTCACCTTTGTTGGTCATAACCAGTTAAATAGTTATCTAAACAAACTATCATTCAAATCTAGGTAGACAATGCCTTCTCCCAATGAAAGAAAGTTAAAATATGGGTCCTTGTGGCTCTGTGTTGGACCTGTTGCTTTTCATTATTATCACAAATGCCTTAAACTTTACCCTTGCCAGCATTCCTCCACTTTTCTACAGTGATAATTTGTTAATAGGACCACATCATCAAGTTTGTGGATGACACTACAGTCGTGGGTCTCATCAGTAAAGGAGATGAAAAAGACTATAGAAAGGAAGTCAGCACAGTGATTGGTGTGCCAAGTACAACCTTGGCCTTAATGTCAACAAAACAAAGGAGATCATAATGGACATCAGGAAAACACAACCAACTCATTCTCCTCTCATGATTAATGGTGAGATGGTGGAAATAGTCAAGAGCACACAATTCCTGGGGGTTCACATTGCAGAGGATCTATCTTGGTCAATAAACACTGGTTATATAGTAAAGAAGGCTCATCAATGTCTGCATTTCCTGAGGAGACTAAGGAAAGTGGGCCTACCACCCCCTATCCTCTCCACCTTCTATAGGAGTACCATAGAAAGTATCCTAACGTAACTTTTCAGTGTAGTATGGGAGCTGCTCAATTTCAGACCAAAAACTCCTACAAAGGATAGTGAAAGTGGTAGAGAAGATAACGGGCTCCAAACTTCCAGCACTACAGGGGTTATACACAGTACAATGTCACAACAGAGCTACAAAAATAATCAAAGAACCTACACACCCTATTTATGAACTGTTCGCATTCTTGTTGTCCAGCAGAATATACCACAGTGTGTACTCTAAAATGTCCAGGCTCAGAAACCACTTCTTCCTTCAGGAGGTGAGACTTTTGAACTCTGGCAATGATCTCAGGGAAGACGGACACTGACAAGATATGGGACAATCAACTCTTTTGGTGCAAATAAATGAGAAACAGTTCAGATGCTAAACATAAACAATACATAGATGGCAATGAATATGTAATATTATACTCACCAGATCCTCTCATTCATGTGAGAATCAGAGCAATAGGAACTTGTGCAATAAGAAATCATTCAGCTGCTGGAAATTATAGACAAGGTAAATTGTGGTAATATGTAGCAGAATAACCTGGCTAATGTGATTTGGCGACTATATGTCCATTATATATGTTATTGTATGTATGTATTTGACTTCTCAATTCGAGCATGATGCACGCAGTTTTGTTTAGACTGTACTTGTGTAGCTAAATGACAATAAAATTTACTTTGACTTTGACTTTTGATTCAAAGTAAGAAATATCATCTCAGCTTCTGCTGGCCACCTCAAAGAACTTAAACAATGATTTAGTTCCTTGGGATTTAGCATTAATATCAGAAAAACTGAAGCAATACTCTAGAACTACCAAACATTTCTCTTACCATAACACTCTCTCTAGATGGTTGTCAATTGCCCAAACTTTTTAATGCTCTTAACTTCTGGCTTAATCAACAACTCACCTTTAGAACCCATATAGACACCGTAGATACTAAACATAGAGCAGTATGTCACAAAACTGCAAATCTGATGACCTACAAAGCTAAAATAAATTCTCCCTGTTATGCTTTATGGCATTCCTTTGGAGATGTTTTGATTCTTACATCAAGTGTATCGGCTTCAAGTTCTCTCGTATCGTCTTACATAAGTTTTCTTTTTAGGTTTAGGGTACAGTCTGCTCACCCAGAACACAGCTGTGTTGCCCTTGCAGAATGTGAAGCATTGCCCACAGCACATTGAGCTAAGACTGCCTCCTGCTCCCTTCTGTACAAAGCTCTGTACCTGGGTCACTGTCCCATCAGGACTTCCTAAAATTCTGCATTATACTATGGTCCGAAACTATGGAACTCTGTGCTCCTGACTATACAGATCTCACTTACTTTTCAAAAATGTAATCCTGTTTGACATTCAATCACCACACAAATACTGGGGTCTATATTAGAAGACCGAAGACACATTCTTTCGAATGCGTCTTGGTCAAAATTAAAAGGCTGAAAATGCAAAATATCGAAGCGGCTGTTAAGCGAATTCTTTCCCTGGGAAAGAATTTTCTTGGCCGCTTCGGTACTGTGACGTATTTGGCACTGTAGTGCAGTCTCGGAGTTGGTATATTTAAGTAGGGGGGTGTGGGGGCGAAGCCCCCCACTTAATGTAATGTTTGAAATTGTTTTTTATTTTTTTTTTTTTTTTGTTGCTGGAACAGCAATTTTTTTTCCCTTGGACATTACAAGCTTTTAATCTCATTACGTAACAAGGTCTTCACTGAAAGAGAAAGTTAGTCCAGTCTACTTACCTTATATAAAATAGATAAAAAAAACTAATAAATAAAAAAGATCTACCATATTTGCTCAGCTCACCATAGCTTTCTTTATACTGGATCAATCACAACAACTGTAGTACAAATCAACTGCACACTTTTTCATAATGCATGTATTTGAAGGGGAACTTCTTATGGGAGGCTACCTAACTCTCTGAGATGCACTGATCCTGGACTGCTTACAACTCACTATCATATGAGAATTTATCACTGACCATAGTAAGATGTGGTGAGCAATAAAGCATGAGAGAATACCAATATGAGTTATATAATTCTTGAGCAACTGTCATTCGAGTTCAGCTGATGTGTGCAAATGGCTGTAAGCTAAATAAAATATGTTGTTTAGAGAAGCTAAATACGTATGCATTTCTCTAGAATTTCCTAGGGGATCGACAGAGTAGTAATAGGGTAAAGACTGTTGAGAGCAGTCAAGGTACCTCCTTAATACAGAATACAACAAAGGTCATTTTCCAGAGTGCTGGTATACTTTCTCCATTTAACAAGTGGACAGTTTAGTACTGGTATAGGGTAGATAACTGCATCTCTGAGGAATTCTGAAAGTAGTTTATTTGATGGAAGCTGATCAAAATTTTAAGCTTACAAATACATCAATGGATGTCAATGGACCACAAAAGGGGATAACAGTCAATCATATAAGAATGGAATTTTTCCACTGCAATAATGAAATAATAATGTGTCCATAATCATTAAAGGTAGCTTCTGGAAATGAATATTTCAAATGGAGTCCACAGTAGGTAACAATAGCATCATGGTTAAGCTGAAGAACTGGAGAAAGGATTGTATATGGTCAGCATTTAGAAGATAATCAGGGATATTCAGGAACTTTCTACAATTTTTTTTTAAAATTGCTTCTACTGATCCAAAAACTTTTCTTCTGCCAGATGGTAAAGAGGACTTAAGCTAGTTTCTTGGTTCAGAATATTATTGGATGCTGGTAGCCTATTTTGTTTGGTGGTAGATCCCCCAGAGGGACCTCATTCCTTTAACTTTTTAATTGATTATGGGAGACAGTAAGATGTATTTCCCTGTTTCTGAAGATGAAGCATACTGTGTAAGATCTTCAGAAAGATATCGCTTTACATGTAGTACTGCCTCACTGAACAATGCTTACTTCAGCAGATCCCATTTTATACATGAAAGGACATTAGTGAAATGTTCAAAATCTAATAACTTCATATTTATTGAAAAGAAGACTTCAATTTTGTGGATCTGTCTGTGGTACCAGAGCATGAAAATAGTAAGATGGTTGGTAAAATGTCAGCCATTGTACTAACATTTGTGATATCAGGAGTAGATGTAAGAATCAAGTCTGTTTGTAGCGCTATGGCCAGAGAGAGACTTTAGAAGTTCTTGTAATGAGAGAAATAAGTTTCAGAAGACCAAAAACAGGTAGAGCCTCATTACAGCAGACATTCACTGATAACTTTTGAGAACTTGTATATCGGAAATAAACCAGTGTAAAGCCTCTTCAGTTTTTGAAGGAATGGACTCAAGAGGAACATAAGTATGGCAACAAAGAGTAATCTGACTTTGTCAAGTTTAACCTGAATTAGAATGAATGCCAGATGTATACAACAGGGGATTTGTATGTTATCGAAGGAGTAGCTGGGATTAGAACTGTGAAAAATGGCAAAACCACCATCTCATTTATGTTTTTTTATACTCTTTATACTACTTTTTATACTCTGGTGGCATAATTTCTAAGCATGAAATGCCTTGTGTGAGTTTTGATGCAGACATTATGTTAGGAAAGTAAAGTGTGTTTCAACTTTACAAGCAGTATGACATTTCCTTAATACTGCCTATGTTAATATTTACCATTTCAAGACTTCTGAAAACTTGGTACAACTTGGAATGGATGACTGTTGAAAGCAAAATAAGTGATAAAAGTGATGCATAAGTACTGACCTGTATTTTCTTATAACACTCTACAGGGCTTGTCTGCCAGAAGGTAAATTCCAATTTACACTTTTTATTTAAAATTTATTGTTACATGAATTGATATATAACTATTTATCCTAATCATATGCTGTAGATATAATGTGTGATAAAAACATATATCTGTCATATTGTGCAGATATATTTTGTTATTCTGCATTCTTATCACATCATCAAATGTGTATAGTTACCAAACTTCTGCCAAATTCTTGTACTTAGGTTGCTCGCTAAAAGCCAAAGTAAAGCTTCACAAACTACGGACACAAAATGCACACACATGCACAGCCTAAAATATGATAAATTGCCTAAAAAACACCAAACCCAGATATATATATATATATATACTTTAAAAAACTACAATAAAAAGAATAGTAGACTAAAATAAAAAGGATAAAGTAAAACTGAGATCACATTTCGCATTCATTTAAGCGTAAAAATAACACTTTACACACTGTATGCACAAAATACACAAACACATAAATATACAATCCCCACAAACAACTATCCTGTCCACATACTTCAACATCCTAGAAAAGAAATCCATTATTTTTAAAATGAAAAACTTTAAACAAATAAAATATTAAACAGTGGCCATAACCTGCCTACTGGAAAACTGCATTGCCAGCAAACTAGACCTTATTCTAACTAACTAAACTAAGTCTCAATTAAAACCACACCTTAATAAAACCTAAACTCAATGTAAAATGTTAACAATTCATTAAGTCTTATTTTAAATCTAATATCACTAATCTTTACCAAAATTACTCCCTTCAGCTCATGCAACCAACTTCCTTACATCTTTCTACCTTTGCTATACCTCATCATTATTAGCATGACTTTTTTTACCTATAATTCCCATCATTACCCACCTCTCCTTCCATCTTTTCATCCCAGCACTTTATTTTGTCTCTCTTCAATTCATGACATCTCTCTCTCTCTCTAAGTCACTGATCTTCTTTACCCTGCCACTGTCCCCTCTTTGTTTTTAAACTAATCCTCCAAAATGGGTCCCTCATTCTTATATTTTCCATTTCCTACAGTTCCTTCCATTTGAGTGTCCCCCTTCTACAACATCCCGTTCTTCTCCTTCTCCTGATATTCTTCCCCTCATAGTCTTACATAATACTATAAAACTACTTTCTATTAATCCTGTAAATGCTATACTGTGTAGTTATAATCTCAGAAAAGTGCTACACCATTATATATATTATTCTCTATATTCTGTAAGTATACATTACTTCTCTTACTGCATCAGTCAAATTGTGCATACTCTGTATTTGGAGCTTTTCTTCCTTGGACTCCTCTGAAAAGAGGCAATTCTACTCCATCAGACTATTCCCGAGAACAAATACAAATGCATAAATATATAATAAAAAATATCAGAAAGCTATCACTTTACATGTTGTACTGCCACACACAGATGCTATAAAAAGTCAAAAGTACCCCAGAACTCCATAATAAAAAAGCAACCACATGAGACACACCTGAAAACCTACACAAGTTATCTAAGGTCCTTTTCAGAAAAAAACTTGGGCAATCAAGAAAGCTATCAAAATCAATAGGAAACAATTACCTTACATAAAAAAAAAACAATGAAAAAATAGAGATAAATGGTATTTGTGGTGGTCTGGTTTGTATGATATTCTAAATATCTTTTACAATAAGGTTAGGGAACAGTTAGCTCCTGATGCACAGCTTTACCATTTATCATTAAACTGCTTCTCCACATCTACAGCATAAGATATTCCATCCCCCATATAATACACTCCTACCTAATTCAAATATGGGTAGACACGCTTATATATTTGCATTCTCGAGTCAACTGAATTACACCCCAGCTATCTGTGAAATGTATCCATTGTGGATGAATGCTTTTCTTCTTTCAACAAATTTAAATAAACAGAAAAACATATATTTACAATAGAGAGGGACAGATACACAGATAGATAGACAGATAGATAGATAGATAGATAGATAGATAGATAGATAGATAGATAGATAGATAGAAAGATAGATAGATAAATAGCAGTGCAGTGCATCTAGCAGAATGATGTATAATGTTAGTAACCAAAATGAGATTTTACATTTACTTTGCATTAAAAAAGAATAAAATGGAAACAGAAATATGTGCATACACACAAAAATGTGTCTGTGTGTGTGTGTGGGGGGGGGGGGGGGTTGCATGCGCACCTGTGTGCGTGGTTGGTGTGTGCATGTACGAGTGTGTCTGACAAACAGAAAGAATAATTTTCTTTAAAAAAAAAATCAACTGTTATCAGTCAGTCAGAGTAACTTAATTATCAACCTTACTAGCAAGTGTTACCATCTTAGAATATTTATGTAGTTCCAAGCATATAAAGCCTTCAGCACAGTGAAAAACAGGCTCTGCAGGATTGATTAAGCTGCCACAGAGGTATTAATTGTGGTGCAGGCACAGTTGTTCCTGTAGGATGACCTCTGACATACTCCAGTTGCAAGCTATGTCATTAAACAAGAAGGTAGTTTGTTAATGTCTTACAGAAGGGTTAGTTGATAGTGTTTTGATGGCTGCTATCAGGCCTGATTGCAGTTACATAGGATAGACTCTAGGAAACCTTAGGCTTGCTGTAGTCTGTGTTTAATTTAATGATCCAGTGAAACTGCCATTAAAGCACATCATTTTTTCAGCTTTCAGTAAAGCTTTCTTGCACAAATCATGGTATAACTACCTATTCTGTGTTGTGATCCATTACTTTGCAGGTAAGTACATGCATGTGCATTTACATGTTTGCTCCCAGACTGGAATGCAGTAATATATCCTTTCTCCAGGGGAAAAAAAACAGCAATACTGTTGACTGAATGTTATTTCTTTTAAATGTGAATTGAACACTTATGTTCATCCAATATGATGAAATTGGCTATAGGAAAAAGAGCTTTCACAATTTGTGCAGATGAAAGGAGGGGTGAATAGTTGCCTTGTTAATAAAACATTTAGAAGGAAAACATCAGTAGTAAAGATTTTCTGTCATAAACATTGTTATAACTGGATCTGCTATTTTATTTAATTCCTGAAATGACACATGGGTTGCTGAAATTTGTTGCAGATGTCAGATATGATATTTGTGGTATATTAAATGCAGAGTGGTCTGCTGTGTGTGTGTGTGTGTGTGTGTGTGTGTGTGTGTGTGTGTGTGTGTGTGTGTGTGTGTGTGTGTGTGTGTGTGTGTTACTACCCTAACTTCTATGTTGTCATCTTTAAAGTGTTGAACAGTAATGAAACAATTTTTAATTAAAGGTGGTTATATTGGCAAAACATAATTGTGCACAGTTAGTTACTGTGCTTGCTGTTTGAAACATTATTATAGGTTCATAGGTGTTTACTAGGTTAACAACCACAAAGGCCTTTTTAAGCCTAGCCATGCATCCCAAATCTCTGACAAGTTCTGATACCCTTGATGAGTGTAAGCATGGGCCTGGAAGATGAAACATTTACAGGTTACCTGTGTCCATTAGAGACATAGGTGCCAAACCAGGGATGAATTTCCTGTTCCCCATCCAATTGTTCAAGTTGCACTTGAATTGGGTTAGGGAGGAACCCTGCTTCACATGGATGGGGAGCCTGTTCCATAGATGGGGTACTCTCTGGGATACATACCTATCTCTCCAGCAGGTCCTGTTTATATCACAGGCAAGGTTAAGTCTTTAGAATGGGTAATTGTGATACTGTTTGTTTTATGGGCACGCAGGAGGTCCATCAGATTGGGATCTGACAATGCCTTGTATGTCAGGCATAGATGTCCCTCAAAAGCCTATAGGAGGCAGAATACAGGGATTGGGCCTTCAGGTGGTCTGCACAGCACATTTTATTTACACCCTGTATTCTTTTAGTGAGGAACTTCTGTGGACATTCCAATTGTTGGATATGCCTGGTTAGGTACATATTGAAGGGGACATTGTACTCAATGATAGGTCTAATGAAAGCCGAATACAGCGGAACAATGACTTCCTTTGACTTAGATGCCATACCTTTGTTTATAAGTTGAGCAACACAGAATGATTTCCTCACTACTGTAGACACATGATGGTCAAAGGCTAGATTACTATCTTTGTGTGTCCCTAAATCCCTGACTACTGGGTCAACTCTAAAGGGTGTGTTGTCAATATGATAGTTTCCAGGGGTAGATGACTTCCTAAACAATACTACTATGCATTTTTGGCATTTAGTTTTAGTCCATGGCTCTGACTCCAGGCGCTTGTTTATGTCAGCCCCTCCTGAAGAACATTTATGTCAGTGTGGGATTCAATGACAGCTCATAATTTTCAATCATCTGCAAACTTAGTCAGCCAAAACCCACTGGCATTGCCCTTGACTTAAGTAAATGCCAAAAAGGAGCGGTCCAAGGACTGATCCTTGAGGGACTCCACTTGTGACTGGCCTCTTTGTAGAGGAGGACTCCCCAGTTTTAACTCCCTGGGTCTTGTCTGTAAGCCAGTTGGCTACCTAGTGGGTGACATACGAGTTTGTACCTAACCTCTTGAGTTTGTCAACAATGCTGTAGTGGGGTATTGTGTCAAATGCCTTGGCCAGGTCAAGGTAGGCAGTGTGAACCATTTTTCCCTCATCAATTGCTTTGGTTACTTTCTCAAAGAAGTCCATCAGGTTAAGTAGGCATGATCTGCCCTTAATGAAACCAAACTGGGTTGGGTCCAGTGTCTGTAGGTTTACTTTATCTCTATTGATCATTTACATGATAATTCTTTCCATGACTTTACATATAAGACTAGTGAGACTTATGAGTCTGTAGTTTCCAGTGCCTGTAGATTGCCCACCTTTGTGCAGAGGGATGACTGTTGCTGTTCTCCATTCATGAGGCACAAAGCTTGTTTGGAGGTTACAGTTAAATAGTAATTCCAGAGGCCCTGACAGGTCATGTTTCATGCTATTTAGAAGGCATCCTGGGATATTGTCTGGGGTTATTGATGCAGTGTTTTTGGTATTAGAGAGAGCATTAAGGACCTGTTCCCTAGTGATAGTGGGGGGGTTATATTTGATGGTATTTCCTGAGAGAAGGTTGGGGGGAGGACATGGGTAAAGTTGGAGCTAAATTTATCAAACAGGAGGTTTGCTTTATCTTCTAGCTCAGTATTGGTGGCTCCATTTACAATGAGCTCTGCACACAATTTTGTATTGTCTTTGAGGTTGTGGACATAGCTAAAGAATGCTTTGTGGTTGTCCTTGGCCTGGAGGCCAAACTTACCACAAATTTGGCTTTGGTAGACTGTATTTGTCCTCCGGGTTGTTTGTTTAGTTTGATGAGAGTGGTTTTATCCTACTGGGTACTGCACCTCCTAATGTTTGCCATGATTTTCTTCCTTCTGTTAGACAGACTACTGATTTTGTGATTCCGCCAGGGTGGCTTGTTTTCTTGAGTTATTTATTTCTTATTATTTATTTATTATATTTGCATTTGTTTACCAGAAGGTCTACTGGGCCAGGGTGAGCCCATTTTCAGCAGAAGCCCAGGGAGAAAAGCTGCGAAAAACAAAACATGATAAAGCTACAGTTCATGAATATTCCAGGTTTAGCTGGGGGTCCAGGTTTTATTTTTACTTCAAAGAAGAACATTTTTGTGGTCTGACCTAACCAGGGAAGACATTACAGTAGGGGGTGTGCAGCACTCTTCCATATTAGTGAGGACCAGATCCAGTATGGTTGCACCCCTGGTTGATGTATTGACTGTCTGGTCCCGAGAGTTTGTGTTTACAATATCCAGAAATCTCTGTGCCTGCACATTCGGTGTCGTATAGGGTTCCCAGTTAATACTGGGAAAATTAAAGTCACCCTTGAATATGGTATTGGGTTGAATGGTTATTGTTTCTAATAAAATACATAGTATGGGTTTCCTAGGTCATAGAGGGGGGCATATAGCTTGCAAGGAAGTGGTATTGGATTTTGCCTGTGGTGATTTGAACAGGGAGTATATCAAGTGCATTGCCCTGTTTGACCAGCCTTGAAGTATATTTATTTTTGATGTAAATAGAGACGCTTCCTCCTTTAGTCCCTGCCTTTGAAGTAGCTGGTCTAAATATGTGGAAGGCATTATAACCTTGCACTATTGGCATGCTGTCTGTGGCTTTAAACCATGTCTCAGTGACTGCACAGACATCAGCATTCTCTAGGGTGAAGAGAGCTTCTAGGTAGTCGAGTTTTTTGTTTAGACTCCTAGCATTGAGCAGTAATACCTTTAGATTTTCTTAGTTTTCATTTGCTATGTCAGAAGTACTTTCAGTTTGGTATTGCCTAAAAAAGCACTATGGAGGAAAACAATGTTTTAGCTAATATTTGAAAGCCTAGAGGGGAGAGGTGCAGACCATCTCCTTCCATAATAACAAATATTGCACCCCCTTAAAATGACACCAGAAACTAAGCCAATTATTAAAGCCAATCAGCTTTCATTTGCATTGTGGCATCATCCTTGGAGAAGGTAAAATGCTGCTCATTGCTAGACTCATACCAGCCTGAGACACATATTCCAAGCGCTCTATGATGTCTCTCTTCATATAGTCTAGGGAGGTACATCTCAGGTCATTTACTCCCACATGGACTATGACTGAGTCCTATTGGTACTTGTGGCCCAGTGACCTGAGCACAGGCATAATGTGGCAGATCCTAGCCACACTTTCTCCTTACCCAGCCTGGTGAGAGGGACATCAGTGTGTCTCACGATGGAGTCTCCAATGACTAGAATGTTGGATTGTGTGGTGGCTTGCCTTATGGGCTTAGAGGTAGAGGCTCCATGAGATCTAGCTCTATGTGTTTATGTGGGTGTTGATTTGAAAGAGTGCATTTGGGGCTGTTAAGGGTATTTGTTATGTGTAATTCATCTATGAGATCTTTATAGTTTAAGAAGGTTAGATTTAAGTGCCTCAGCACATGTGGGTCTATATGTCTGCTTTGAATTGTGTGTGATGGGTGCAGCGTGTGTACTACTGACAACTTTTTTGACATTAGGAGTACTTTCATGTGAGACCTTTGTCTCCAGTGACATTGTGTAAATACATCTCTCACATGCCATATCAGTTTGTTTGAGAATTAACTGGTTGTCAGTAAACATGAGGCAATTTCTACATTGCCTCAGGATTCCCATATCCACCATATCCATGGCAACAGACCATTTTTTATTGATTAGACAGTTGGAGAGTGAATATCAATCAATGTCAGGAGTACCCGGTTTGCAGTACCGTCACTGCAAACTAGTTGTCCTGTGTGCAATTATGTATTGAAGAAATTTCAGTCATGCTTTTATAGGAAAAATGTCAGTCAAGGTGTCCGAGTATGTACAGACCACTGCCAAACACTTGAGGGGAAACTAATACGTAGACTGTAAAAATTTAAGGATGAAGTATTTAAGCAGATATTCTGAAGTTAAAAACAAATCAAGCCGTACTTACTGAAAACAAAGAATTAGCTTGTCAAGAATGATGAAAAGAGGGGAGTCACATAAATGGCTACTGCCTGGCTACTACTAATGCTGGTCTCACAACAGCTTCACTCTGTTGGGATACAATGCTCCTTTGCTTCTTCTCTCACCACAAGCAAAATTTTAGCACCAGTCCCACAATAAAAAGCAGGCCACAGCCTGTTTGGTGATCCACAGTCTTGTCCCAGATGATGCAAGGGTCTGTAGGCTTGTTGTAGCCTTTTCCTGGTAGATGCCTTGAATAGCAATCAGACCAATCAGGAACGTTAAGCACAGACACTCACTATCCAACCAGAAACAGTCAGAAATCAATGCACTCTGCTCCTTCTCTCACCAGGAACAGAATATAAGCACAGATTCCAAGTTGTCACCTATAATGCAGTTATTAGGCTTTCTGGTGATCAGCAGTCTCCAGGAAATAATGTCCCTGTGCTCCTTCTCTCACTAGGAGAAAACAGAAGCACTAATCCCAAGATGACTACTGAAAGGCTGAATGTGGGCTCTCCAATAACTAGTGGTCTTGCAATAGATGTTTAAAGGTAAGATGAAAAAATGGGTTAATATCGTAAACACTGCAGTGTGCACTAAGCAGTTAGACGTGAAAGGGGGTAACTGACAAAAAATGTGTTACTCACTAAAAATGTAGCTCCTCCACAGTAAAGCAAGGAAATGGTATCCGTAAGCAAAGAATGAAGAGAATATGTCAAAGGTAGAGATCTGTCTGTAGTACAGGCAGTCAGTGAGACTGTCTGCGAGGCGTGTGATAGGGACATTTCAAAAAGATAGGCATGACACTAGCAAGAGAAAAAAAAGCACTGCACTTGTAAAATGAGTCCACTTAGTCTATTTTATAGGTAAGAATTTGTTTGATAGAAAGGGAACAAACTGTTGAAAGAAAGATGCATTCAAAACTTTATTAAAACAGCCAGGAAGCAAAGGAGAATGAGAGGAGAGAAAAGATATCCAGGTTTGACAGACCCAGTAAATGAGGCGAGGTTCGTGGGGGCAACTGATTGATACCTGTGTGGAGCCAAAAAACAATGGTTACATATGTACAAGTCAGGTGGAATTCTGAACCACACAATGCAATGCAGATAGACCTTCACAGTATTTCCTGGATCAACCTACTTATTTTTAACACGTTATGGAATCTTTAAAGGTTGTATGTATAATTTTAAAAACAGACAAACAGCACCTCAGGTTTTAAATACTGATATGCATGGGTTCACCCTGTGGCTGCAGAACCTGTTGTTAGCATTAGGACTTTTTAAATTATTGCTTAGAAGGTCAGAAATGGTAATTTTATGATTGCTTGACTAAACAGGTGGGGTCAGATATACAGCAATTTCTATAATGTTAAATTAACATTAATGATAGAAACTCTAAATAGTTTTTCAAAGCCAACATATTAATACTTGATATACATCACAAAACAACCAAATAAATACCTATGCAACATAAAAAAGGGTCTATATTAGGAAAGCGAAAAGACGTTTACGTAAACTTTGAACCGTATAGCGCGAAGTGGACTTAGAGCGAAAGTCGAAAACCACGAAAATGGAAATATCGAATTTCCATGGTTGGCCCGTCTGTGGATTAGCTGCATAAGGTAAGTGTTGGATAGTTACAGAGTTTAGGATAGGGTGCAGGTTAAGGTAAGTGCTTTGATAAGTAATGTATGTTAAATTTAGTGTAGGGTTAGAGGTAGGGTTTTGTTAAATGTATATATGATGGTTATTTATTTTGTTTGTGTATATTTTTGTAGGGGAAGTGTGCGGTAGTTACGAACATTAGGGTTAGGGAGGGGTTAAGGATAGTGCATAGATAGTTTTGTATGTGGGTTTAGTAGTGTTGGAGGTAGGGTTTTGTTAAATGTATGTATGTGGATTATTTGTTTTGTTTGGGTGTATGTCGGTAGGGGACGTGTGCGGTAGTTACGGACCTTAGGGTTAGGGAGGGGTTAAGGATAGTGCATAGATAGTTTTGTATGTGGGTTTAGTAGTGTTGGAGGTAGGGTTTTGTTAAATGTATGTATGTGGATTATTTGTTTTGTTTGGGTGTATGTCTGTAGGGGACGTGTGCGGTAGTTACGGACCTTAGGGTTAGGGAGGGGTTAAGGATAGTGCATAGTTAGTTGTGTATGTGGGGTTTAGTGTAAGGTTAGAAGTAGGGTTTTGTGCTTTACTTTAGGTTAGAAGTAGGGTTTAGTTAGTGTATGTATGTGGTTTATTTATTTTAATTGGGTAGGTTGTATATAGCTAGTGGTGGGGTTGGCTGACTATGACAATTCGATTTTTTTTTCACTGTTTAGTGCGTTCAGGATTGTCGCAGTTCGCGGTATAGGGGTTGATGTTTTGGTATTCGCATATAGGGTTTTTCACTTTCATAATATAGACCCAAAAAAGCAGTAGATACAATCAAAACCTTTATTATAATAACAATGACAGCTCTTACATCTTGGCATGAAAGCCTTTTGTGTGTGCTCGCGCACGTGTGTTTGTGTGTGTGTGTGTGTGTGTGTGTGTGTGTGTGTGTGTAAATCAGCTTAACTCTGATTCACACTCCTGTTCAAAACAAGAATTTAACATTCATTTTCTATTTCCAGTGGATTCATGTAACCTGCTTTTCTCATTTTTTGTGCAATGCACTAGCTTTTCTTTCATTTCTAATAATTTTGTATTATTTGTTTGCTGTGTAATGTTAAAAAACATGACACAGAATTGAAATATGGTACTGTTATTATTAGAGTAGTACTTTTCATGCCTTAGTGATTTACATAGTATGTAATATATGCATTATAACATGCAATGCTGCATTCGTGTGGAGATTCCTCTCCAAGTTGTCAATAAATATTGACTTTTGACAGTAGTATTGACCTAGCAAACACAATTTTAAATCAATAAAAATAAAAGAATGTATACAAGGAAACAGCTATGAAGTTACCCTTTTTAGAATCTCTTTGTCACGGTAGACTAGTTGTTCCACTCCAAAAGACTTGCTGCTAATCCAGGATTGTTATTTCATTGAATATGGTCACATCTTAATTCTTGGAACTTTCCTGAGCTTAGGATGAACACTTTTACTGATTTTGTCTTGGCCATGTGACAGAGTCTAACAAGTTATATCGCCACTTTAAATTTATATTTGAAGGCCGGCATCTTGCTATGCCTAAGGGACTACTTAGTAAACATGGCTGGCTGTGTATCTGCAGATGCATTCTTACACATCCTCCTGAGAAACATATGACGCAGTCATGAAACACGTAAGTGCACACTCTTCACGGATCGAAAAATCCTTGCTCAATTTCATTATCTAGTGTGTCATACATGTTGCATCTTTTTGCTGGCATGAATTAGTCAATCATCCATCAGTAGTATCTTACTTCATACACAAACTTGAGCCTGAGAAATTTGTAGTGCAAAATCAGAGTGCTACAAATCCAACCACACATATAAATCTTCTCTGGGGTTAGACAGGAAGTTCTGAGATAATCTTAAAGAGTTGAGTGACAAGACCATTTCAGCATGACCATCACTAATATCACTTTACTTTCCAGTGACACCACCCCTTCTTCCAAAATGGATGACATCATCATCATTTCCATTTCAGACTGAAGCAGCATTCTCTGTTCACATTTCCAAACCCTAACCTTGAAGATCATTACTGGTCAGTTTCCTGCAGCCATTCAGTTTCCAGTGTGTCACCCTTTCTGAATCCAGGCCATACTTCATTAAGACAGATAGACAAGCCAGTGGCAGCAGAGCTGCTCCTGATGATACCTTCCTACAAACCTGCACAGCTTTGACATTCTTTATGTGCATCCATTCTTAAACTGATTCTCCAGTCTTGAATTTTTCAGTATAAATGCTTCCTTTTTGTTATTTCAGCAATGTAAAAAGGATCTCCCTATGCCTCATATGAAAACATTTACTACTTCTCCATTTTTTCATGTACTCTAAAAGCTGGTCTTGATTCGCCCACTGACTATTTCAGTGAGTACAACAATCTTTGTCTTCAACAAAATAACTTACCAGCATAGAACTACTGGTAGCCTGCTTAAATTCAGCTGCTGCCATCTGCACTCCGCCCTGAATAAATCCCACATAATCAAGTCTGTTTGTATATATTGTACAAAGGCTTTTCAGATAGCTTAAAATTATTTCTCATAATCAAAAATATCACTACATTTGGCTGAGTGCAGACTGGATGAGAGTAATCTCACTGATTTATTTATTTTACCCAATACTGCAAATATCTGATCCCATGTGCAAAAACGAGAAAAATGGAGTTACAGATGGATGGATGGATGGATGGATGGATGGATGGATGGATGGATGGATGGATGGATGGATGGATGGATGGATGAATAAGTAAGGAGATGTTGGTTATACATGGGGTTACTGCTCGACAAAATAAATATTTTTGTTAGTGTTGTAGCAATGTAGCTTTGATCAGTGTGTTTCATCTGGGTGAAGCTCGAGTACATTCAGTGTAACAGACATAGCCATAAACTATAAAAATAATAAAAAAGTCACACTATTTTACAGCCTTCAGAATGTATCCATTAGGAAATGCCTTTGAGTATATTTAGTACCATGTTACAATACAGCTTTTATACACTATGTGTTTTCTTATACCCAGTGTACAAGTTGCAAATGCAGACACACAACACCTCTGCAATCCAAGGTTCTAATTATTTTAGTCACCTTGCCAGTGGCAACTTCACATTTGTCTATACATTCTAAACCAAAGATGTTTCAATCAAGAAGATGAGGATTACCATGAAATGTCCTGGCACAGCAAATAACACAGACCTTACAACTTTTACAAATGTTCTAGGAGAGGACATTCCCTGAAGCCTCCTCACTTGGCTACATCTTTTCCATTGACAGTAATCTTTAACCTGTATAATGATATGCATATATTTAAGATAGCTTCCCTGCATGGTGGTAAAAATGAAAACAATAAATGCAAACACAATAAGTTACATCTCATTGATTTTACAATCCCTTGATTGTGTCTCCCATTGTTTTAATGAGACATGAAAACATTATTGCTCCTGTTGTTTGTTGGCTCCCTTTCCTAGCGTTTCTCTTTCCCTGCAGTTCAGCAACCACAAATGAGGTGTGTGTATATATATATATATATATATATATATATATATATATACACATACACATGGGTCTACTTCACATCACCTAAAATAATTTGACTGACTTTCATTTCACCGAGACCAAATCACCTCATTTCAAAATACTGAAAACTCATTTGACTGAATCTCATTTCACTGATAGCTTACAATGCTAAATTTCAAACAACTAAACATTAAACCATAAACACACTCACAACACTAATAAATACCTCTTTCCAGAACTTAAAAACTACTTACTTACCCTCTTAACAGAAACCAGACAATATAAAACCAAACTAAATGTGGGGCTATGCCCCCCACACACCCCTAACTATATATACTAACTCAAGGATCGCACTACAGTGGGGAAAAGGGCATATACCTTTTACTTGCCTTACAGTACTCTACATGCTGCCACTACTGCTGGGAATGCACAAAACATCTGCCATATTTATTTATTTATTTTATTTATTTATTAAATTTGTTTACTGGGATAATCTGACTGGACTAGCTGCCCATTTTCAGCGGAGGCCTGGGGGGGAAAGCCCCAAGAAAAAGAAAAAAATGACAAGTACCTGAACTACAAAAATGGGAAATAGCAATATACAGAATAAACAGTACATCTACAATATAAGGAATTAACATTATTAACAAGATTAACAAAAATAATGCCATTACAATGTATACAGAGATTAACAATACAGCATTTTTTTTTTTTTTTGCAGATACATGCTATATGCCTCGTTAGTGTAAAAAGTGGAAAGAAAATTGAGAAGGAAAGATGAGATTTATTAAAAAGAGACAATTAGTAATGTGAAGAAGGTAGGGAAAATGTTGAGGAGATTTGATAGGAGGACAGAGTGAAGGCAAAGTGAAGAGAGAGAAAAACATAAAGTTATCAAGGAGAAATACAAGAGTAAAGCCAGTTAATAGTTAGGTGTTCTTTAAGAAGGAGTTTGAATTTGGCGGTAGTAGGAGTATTTAGTATATGTTGGGGAATGCTGATCCAAACTTTTGCAACTTGATTATTCAAATAAAGAGTCACCAAAAAATTTAAGCATTTCTTAGATTTTAGAAGAAGTTTGCTGGATGAAAGGAGGGAACAGGTTGCATTACAAAATGTAAAGAGACAAATCCACATTTAAAAACACTACAATACTACTTTCTACATGACTGTCAGTATTCTGACAGCACTGTAAGTTACAGAAATTATTTTTACCACAAACAAGTCACAGTCAAATTAAAGCCCACATCATGTCTATGGCTTACAATTCAGTGAAATGAGATTCAGTGACATGAGTTTTCAGTATTTTGAAAATTAGGTGATTCTGTGAAATGAAAGTCAGTCAAATGGGTTTTAGGTGATGTGAAGTAGACCCATATATATATATATATATATATATATATATATATATATATATGTAGATATAAATATATAGATATAGATAAAGATAAATACAATAATTTTATTGAGGTTGAAGACATACAATAGTAAGAAAAAGTATCAATAACATGGGAAAGGTTTCATCCATGGAACAATCAGTGACAGACAACTACATTAGCTGATCTCAACTATGGTTAAACCAACAGGCTTATAACTTCTATAAAAATTACTCCGGTGACATCCACTTCCTTCCATCCTTTTTATGTCTCATTCAATTGACTGCCCCTATAATTATTAGTTAGTAATCATGCATGGCCTAAGTAGTCCCAAACAGACCATTTAGGCCATGTAAATAACTTTCTTAGAGGTGTGCACCATGCGCTATGAAAACTAACCCAATTGAGAAGTTCGGATGAACAAGTAGATAGAATCACAGTCCATGAAGTTCAATAAAATCCCAAATTTAATGGCAAAACAAACAAAAAGACTGCAGTGGTGAGCGCTTTCACGTTGTATCCAACGCTTCATCAGACATCAAATGCAGTATCAAGCAGCTCATTTAAATACACAATAGACATCAGCAATTAGCAAAGGAGCAAATCAGATGCTAGGAAGAATTAAACATAATTTAAAATGACATGTATTAAAAACAGTGAAATTAATAATAACAATATGTATGTATGTATACACATGTAACATAAAATCAATGCTTTAAAGGTCTGTTCACTAGGAATGGTCTGAGTGTGAATCTATCATTAAGTCCAAGCCTGTGGGCTTGTAACTTCAAGATCCATTTCCCTTCTCTCTCCTCGGTGTTATTCCTAATGTTACCCAGTCTACCTCCTTTGTGAACTAATTCCAAGACCTTGAATTTAAAAGAATGTGAAGCACCATTATCTAAAACATGTTTTGCCAAAGCATTAGTGGTATTGGCTTTCTCAATGGCATAAACATGTTCACGTATGCGCTCACGAAGAGTCCTGGTAGTCATTCCAACATAAAATAATTTGCATGCCTGACATTCAGCCACATAAACCAGATTAGTGGATATGCAGTCAGCATAAAACCTGGACACATATTTGTGTCCTGTAAATGGATGAATAAAGCAATCTGAAACAGCTATAAACCTGCACTGGTTGCATGAATAGCACTGGTATGTACCCTTCTTGTTCAAACCCCTGCCAACTAAAGACTTTCTATCATAACAAAGTAACCTATTTACTTTATAGGAAAGAGTGCTGGAGGAACAACTTGCTACATCGAAATAGCATGCATCCTAGGCATGTATATGAAAACATTGTGACTAACCAGGTTATGAGGATGTCCAGATTAACAACTCTTGATACCACCTATGACAATCACAAGACACAACTAGCTAGTAACTTTATACACAGAGGATATGATAGTCACAAGGTATATAAAAACATACGAGATGGTGATCGTCTCAGAACTAGTAAAGGAGTCCCCTTTCTCAAAAGAACACAAATGGATCCTCCACGAAATAGGAACACATCCACAACAAACAGGATAGTCATTCCTTATACTAATAAGAATAATCATGTCTTACAAGTCCTCAATAACAATTGGAGATTGTTGATGTTTGATGAAAACATCAGAAAATTAGTAGATATAAGACCACATGTAGCCTATAGGAATATGTTCTCCTTAAATAGGTTACTATACTATAGGACTCTTCGTGAGCGCATCCACAGGCTTGGACTTAATGATAGATTCACACTCAGACCATTCCTAGTGAACAGACCTTTAAAGCATTGATTTTATGTTACATGTGTATACATACATACATATTGTTATTATTAATTTCACTGTTTTTAATACATGTCATTTTAAATTATGTTTAATTCTTCCTAGCATCTGATTTGCTCCTTTGCTAATTGCTGATGTCTATTGTGTATTTAAATGAGCTGCTTGATACTGCATTTGATGTCTGATGAAGCGTTGGATACAACGTGAAAGCGCTCACCACTGCAGTCTTTTTGTTTGTTTTGCCATTAAATTTGGGATTTTATTGAACTTCATGGACTGTGATTCTATCTACTTGTTCATCCGAACTTCTCAATTGGGTTAGTTTTTACAGCGCATGGTGCACACCTCTAAGACTGTTTCGTTTTTGTGCTTTGTTCCTATAGAGGGTGCTTTACCTGGCAATACATTGGTTTTTGTTTTTGCATGTAAATAACTTTGCCTTTAGGCTATATGTACTAACTTTACCATCTTCGATTTCCTGCATGCTAGTGTGCACTTTTTCAATCTTTGGTGAGTCCCTTTACTTCCATCGCCTGTTGATCACCTTTTTTACTGTTAACAACAGTGTATGTAATAAATTTTGAGATCATCACTCTGGCGTAAAGGGCCAAAACCTATTAAAAAAGAGCACAGGTAACAACTCCTCAAGTCGGGTATAAATCTTATTACAGATTGATTCCACCTCTCTCCTAAATTATGCAAACTGCGGCATGACCAAAATGTGTAAAGCCAATCCCCAAGGTCACCTCTTCCACACCTCCAAAAAATAAGGCAATGAGCCCAGAAACATATGTGATAATCTTAACGTGGTGCAAAAAATTTAAATACTGCCAACAAAAAAATGGAATTCCCTGGGGTCATTGGCGTAGTGTGGCATGTACAGAAACTCTGCCCAAACCTCTGGAGATATAGGGATGTTAACTTTATTTTTCCATAATTATCTAAATGTGTTTATATAATCCCTTTTACCAACTTCTTGTAGAAGACAAGCATACCACCCAGGGAAGTCTTGAGCAGAGAAACCCAACCTGGCTGAAAATCTGATCTCAACAAACCAAATAATATTTTCAGCCTGGCAGCTCTGCTGTAAAATTCAGAATGCAGAATTGAAACCCCTCCTTGACCAGACTGGAGACCCAAGATGTTACAGTTCACCCATGACTTCTTCCCATCCCACAGGAAGTTCATAATCATCTTTTTAAGGGACACAAAAAAATCCCTCCACAGGAGTAAAGGTCTACCATATGTAGCATAAATCACTAATGGAAGAATGAACTATGGAACCCTTTGTACTTTATGCATGAAATCTAGAAAAATGCTCTTCCATCTCTGGCAAAACTGTTTTGATTTAGGTAGGATGTTATCATAAGTGGCTGAAACTCCTTCTTCTAAGGGAGGACATAATATGCTCCCAGGCACTTAACTGGGTTATGTTTGCTCAAAAAAGGATAGAGATTCACCAACAGCTCGGGAGGGATATAATTCACTTTTGCCACCTGTTTTACCAGCATTAATCCTGTATCCTGATCTACTTACTTGTCTTTCGGCTTTTCCTGGTTAGGGGTCGCCACAGCGGAACTCCGGTCCGCTAATGATTGGCAGTTGGTTTTTATGGTGTTGAGTTGCCAGCCCGACTCCCAACCTTCAATGAAGGCAAGCCCATTCAATGCATGTCTTTCGAACGCCCACTCGACCACGGGGAGGACATGCAGACTCCACACAGATATCCTGATAAATCTCTAAATCTCGGAAATAATGAAAAAATTTCTGGAAGATACCAATCATGGGTAGAAAGATACAACCAGGGCCATCCTTAGCATTTGTGAGGCCCAATTTGTTGGGGCTCCTGAGCAGACCACCTCTATCGATCACCCTAAATCCCCTTTCACTTTCTGGTTTCCTGGACTTAAGACTATTTCAGATAAGTTATTAGGAATACATGCTATTACTTCGTATTAAAAATAAAACAAAACATTTATTTATTAGCTTATATTTTGTCATAAGACTTGTAAAAACAGTAGACTACTGGATTCCTGGATTATCCCCAGATTCAACATCTCTTATAGTTCCTCTCTCAGAGTCTGCTTAACTCACTCAAGCACACTGTAAGGGACTTGTCTGATGGCCACTGAGGACCCGTAATTTCATCATAGTTTATCAGGCGGGTGCACACTGGATTGCCAGTAAACATGTTCCTAAACTCTTGTAGTACTGCCTAGGTCTCCTGAAACTGGATATTAGATGGCTGCACACTGCCTCCTTTTCTCTTTATCAGGTACTCGTCTTACTTATTTTATTGACCAAATTCTTTTATCACATCTACTAATGATTGTGTTCATTTATGCTACTTATTACCATGAATTATACCTCTTTTTTGTCTTTTTTTTTTTGCTCTTACATTACTATTGCTGCACTGATATTGGTTAGAGTTTATTCTATCACTGGTTGTATTTCTGAAAATGGTCCAGGTGGATCAGTGTTCTACCTTGGCAAACAACCATTAAACAAACATACAAACAAACAAAAAGCAAACTATCTTTGTAAGTTAAGTAATGTACACACTCCAGTGTCTTTGAAAGGTGCTGCAGACAACACCAACAAGAACACCCTGCTAAGAAGCAGGCTCATTTTGAAACATGCAACTTGGTAAAGCTTTTTGAGTCATCACAATTTACGGCTCATTCTACCCATGCCACATGTCCTCCAATGCCAGGAAGTACAGGACAAATGAGTCAGAGGGGCTGGCTGTGCTTAATGGTGGTATGATAACTGTGGTCAAAAGGAGCATGAAACATTTCCAAACTATTTTATACAGTCTCATTCTCTGTCGTTCTTCCTTCATGAATTTCCATTCACCTCATGGACTTGCTCTGAATGGTTTGAGTTTCTTATCCATTTAATTCTCATGCACTATTACAGTCAATGTTTCCACAAAAATGCATAAAGCTGTTGAACGTTTACAGAATGTTCAATGATAATAACAGTAATGAACTCAGGATACTGATTAGAAGCAGCATTGCTCACGTCACATACCACCCAGCTTATAACAATTTCTGAAAGTGTATTTTTATGTATTTAATTATTTGTTAAACTGGGTAAGTAGAATAGCACATGCAGAACTTTTCCAGCCTGACAGATCACAATAGCAATGATACATATTAATACAGGGATAAGTTAGAGTGGTCACATAGCATTAGGTTTTAGCAGGTTGGTGGAAATCAGGAAACTCACATGTAGGGAAAACATGCAAAACCCGAATGTTTTGTTCAGTTTTCTATAACAGACGTCCTCCAAAACAACTCTCAAGGCCAGTCCAACCATTTTATAGCCTCAAGTTTCTGTTTGCCTCCTATATACCTATATAAATTTTATATATATATATATATATATATATATATATATATATATATATATATATATATGGATTCACTTCTTAATTTCGAAAGACCAAAATCCCGAGGTTCAGAATATCGAATTCAGACCCTCGAGATCTTGGAATCTCGAAATTAAACCCCCCCAAAAAAAAGCAGTCAACACATCACAAAATATGTTATTGCAGGGGGCAAGCCCCCTGCACCCCACACCACCCACTACTTAAATATACCAACTCCGAGATCGCACTACAGCAAGGAAATGGGAAAACTCCTCTTCCGAGCTGTATGTTGATCTCCGTTCAGGATTTCGAAGTTATAAAACTTTGATCATATGATCTTCGATCATATGAATTTCGAAGTTTTAAGCTTCGAAATTCTGTAGGGGACCCATACATACACATACGCATATAGATATATATATATATATATATATATATATATATATATATATATATATATATATATATATATATTTCTTTGTTACTGTAATACCTTACAGTACACGTATGGGTCAAACTGTTTCTGTTGCTGTTTTCCACTTACAGCCAAGAAAATTGTTTTTCTATCCACTTCTACCTCCCACCACTCAGCACATACACCTCGTGTTTCACTTCTCTGGGGTTATTTTGCTCCTATCTGTGACTGTAACAAGCATTTCCCTGCCATACTGTTGAATTTTCACCATTTTGTCACAAGTCTTAGTGAACAGAAGTTATCTTATCTGTTATCTTGTTTCTGTTTGTTTCTTTATTTATGCTTACTAGTGTTTGTTTTGTTACTGTCCAAGACTGACTATTCCAGTTATTTTTTTATACTTGTATTTATTAACAAGCACTTGAGATAGTAACTGGAATGATACACAAAATCAAATGGTTAATAAGACTTGTTTTGGGTTGAAAACATGTAGAGTACTAAGCAGCAGCAACTGACTACTATGGAAGCATGAATAGCTAACACTTTGAGCCCTACAAAGAGTATGAAGGTGCATTTGCTAATATTGTTTGACTAGCCATGAGTGTAGTGCATGATGGGGAATGCCAACTCCACTAAAATACTTGTAACTACAAAGGGAACAAGGTAACCAGCATAAAAATGCCTTGCACTTTGCTTTAATGTCTCTCATGCTAATCTCTGAGCCACATACGGCATATTAACTCAATCATAGCCTAGTCTGCAGCCGTCTGAGAGGGCAGGTCCTACTGAGCCAAATAGGTCCATTTGGCCTAAGGCTAACCCTGGATACAACAGCAGATTGTGAAACATAAAGTGAGACCATATACTCCATGCCATTCATGTTATACCATGTTATTTATGATTGCCTAGGTTGCACAGCCAAGGGCTCAGTATAGATCATGAACGACAATGGAGAGAGTGGGCATCCTTGCTGGGTCCCCCTCATGAGTCTAAATGGTCTGGATATCCTGGATCCAATTTTTATAACTGCTGAAGAATCCATATGCAGAGAATTAAGGAGTGCAAAAAATTCCCTAGAAAACCCCATCAGCCTTAACACTTCAAAAAAAATAAATAAAAAATAAACAGGACACTCTGAAGAATGTGTTTTCCACATCCAAGCTCACAATAAGTAGGTTTGCAGATTCAAAATTAGTATGTTCCAATAACAAACTAGTTTTTATTAAGTTAACTAACACAGAATGTGCCATAACAAATCCTGTTTGATCAACATGGATTAAAGCCTGGAACGAATTTCCACCCTGAAAGCTAAAACTGCAATAAATAACTTATAATCATGGTTCAATACAGAGATAGGTTTGTAGGAGGAAGGGTTGACAAGGTCTTTGCCTTCCTTTGGAATTAGAGAAACCACAGTTTGTGACTAAGAGAAGAAAATTAACTTAGTTTGGATTACCCTGTTAGCTACTTCTACAAATGCACTGATAAAAATGTCTGCCCTCATTCCATATGCCTCTACTGAAATCCTGTCTAGCCCTGGGGCTTTAGGTCCTCACCTGTTTCTTGAATACCAGCTTTACTTCCTCATGTGACTGGTCTCAATAGGGATTCTGCTAAGATGGGATCTAAAGTGGGAAGGTATATGGTTCTAATTAATACTATTTTTAAATTTGGGGACTGATCCTGGTACAGATTTTTATAGAAATTAACAAAAAATTGTGCAATTTATACAGGATTAGTAAAGATTTGCCCCATCTCCCCATCCCTTATCTCAGTTATAAGCCTCTCCACTACATGTTGACAGAGTTGCAAGGTTAAATACTTTTGAGATTGGGGTGTGACCTCAAAATGAGTTAGTGGAAGAGATCGGGCAACAAGGTCAGTTTTATGTTGCAAATAGTTTACCACCTTTTTCCTTGCTTAAAATAGCTTGTGAAGTCCCCTGTCTGGGTCAGTAATAAAAGACCCTGAATCCTCACCACGGACACTGGAGAGGGACATTCAATTGGAACAAAAAGAGATACACACAGTATGTCCAGATGCAGCTCTCTGCATCAAGCACAGTTTCCCCTTAATAGCACACAGGGAACGCACTCAGTCCAAGGGCTGGTTTCTCTCTCTGTCTCTCTTTCTCTCTCTCTCTCCAGGCCCCCAACAAGATTCCCCACTGGCACAGTTGTAGAGATGAGTCCTCAGCCGAGTGTCCAAGTCAAGTCCTCCAGCACCCTCTCTGTGAAACCAGTTGCTTCAAGCAGCTGAAGCACACACTCTAAGATTTGATTTTCACACACATACACCAAGGAAAGGCTAGGACAGATTTACTAGCTATGTTCCCTTCTGCCAAGACTATAAGGTAGTTACACTGCTACCAGACATTCCAAAGTCAGCTGCTCTAAGGCTTTTACAGGGGTACCCAATTATACTGAGTGAAATTAATATTAATACAAATGATAGTGTTTGACCAATGCAGTAAGGCTTTCAGGAGTGGCCACAGAGTCAGCAAATAGATATAAGTACTCTAAAAGGTTAAAGTATTCTCTAAAGAACCATCCACAATGAAAAATTTAAATATATTTAATAAGAAATAATAAAAATATGAAATATGGAATATCTATTTACAATAAACACCGTAGTTTATATCACAGAAAGTATTAAAATAACACAGATAAATAGATTCATACAAATACAGAAAAACAGCACTTAACTAATCTCACTATGTTTTCCTGACTGATCTAAAGAATTACTATTCCCTAGTGACTTACTAGAGGAAGGCAAGATGAAGTAGGTGAGAGGTCATTCTTTGTCAAGCTCCAAAAACAGACTGCTCTGAATCTTCAGTCTCATCTAGTATTAAAACATCATTTTGGTGATGGATTACATATTGACATCACATACATCTGGTCATCTGACTTCTGGTTCCCATACTACTCCCTTCACTAGAGGCTGAACCAGAATCTCACACATATGTGTTACCATACACCCAGAGCTTTGATAAGACTTATATCATCTGGAAGACATAAAACCATTTCAACACTTCCACCCTGCCAGGGTAGCAATTAGTTCACTGCTACAGACAATACAATTCCTAGTTCTTGTTTTCACAGACATTTCATCTCTGGCTACAATCAGAACTATAAGACACAATCTTTAAGGCCTACAAGGTAATTTAATTTCAAACTGTTTTTCAAAGTTAGCTGGATTGAGATTAACCTCTTCTCTTCCAGTATCCTCTGCTACAATATATTAATTTCCATAGTTACAATACCGTCTGACATACATGTGCATTTCTTTTTCTGTCCAGCAGGACTCACTGTTGGTAAATTTTTCTTAACCCAAGCAACTTTTCAAATACATTTTCATCACAAGCACCTGTACAAATCAATTTGATATACAAATGTCATATAATTCTTTACAAAACTCCAGCTAGCTATGCTGGCATATGTTACACATTCACTGCCCTACTTCTCCTGGCATACCTGGCAATACCTCACATTGTCACATCTCTCTCCCTTTGAAGACTCAAGCTTGTTTTTCAAGTGACTCTTGAGAAACATTGCTTGAGAGGAATGAGCCTGTCTGGGAACACAATACCCTATAACCTGTCTTGAGAACCCATCTACACTGGCATTGCTGACTCCACTACACCTGCAACCCTAGACTCCACCTTAGTAACTTGGCATTTTGCTGGCTGGCTCAATGTAGCCATAGACCCCCCTCAGACTTCTCCTGCCACCTACTGCAAATACTTAGCACAAGGGCCTTCATATAGTGGTAAGGCCTCAACATGTTAACATTGTACAATTTGTACCCCTGCCTCCTGCCTAGTAGTTCAACCATGTAGTTAACATCACTGACCTTCCTTACCACTTTGAAGGGTCCCTACCAAGCTCCCTGCAGCTTACTGTGTCTGACAGGAATGAGAACTATAACCTGCTCTCCCACAGCATACTCTCAGGTTTGAGCATTTCTGTCATACCAGACCTTTTTCTTCTGTTGGGTTCCTGCCAGGTTCTCCTGGGCCAAGCCCATGAGTTCCCTAAACGTTGTCCTGAAGTTTAGGACATTTGCCACAATGGACTACTTGTGAGATTCACACTTACCCTCCCACTCATCAGGAATCAGATATAAAGACCCCCTCACCCCATGTCCATGCAACAACTCAAAGGGTGAAAAACCTGTGGATTGCAAACAACAGATGGGGCAAATATGTGTCTCACTTTCTCTTAAACTCGTCTGCAAATGCTCCTTGCATGGTCTTTAGTGTTGAGTTTAACCTCTCCACAAGGCCATTAGTCTGGGCGTGGTAGGGGATGTACTTTAGATGCTTCATCCCACAGCGCTCCACAGTCAAGCCAGCAGGTCTGACATGAAATCGGCACCTGAGTCAGTATTTCTCTTGGGAAACCTACCCTGCTGAAAATCTCTAGCAAGGCATTTGCCACATTCATTGCTTTGATGGAGGACAGAGTCACCACCTCAGGGTATCTAGTAGCATATTCTACTACCACCAGGATACACCTCTTCCCTGTGGAACTTGGGATACTCAGAGGCCCCACAATATTCATAGCTATCCTCTGAAATGGCTCTTCAATCACAGCCAAAGGCATCAAAGGAACATTGACCTTGTCCCTTGTCTTGCCTACTTTTTGGCACTGCACACAGGTCCTGCATTATCCTGTTATATCCCTTCCAATCACAGGCCAATAAAAGTTCTGCATAATATCTCTTTTGGTATGCTTTATGCCCATTTGACTTGCAAAAGGAATGTCATGGCTTATGGCTAGAAGTGCCAGACAGTAGGCTCTGGGCACTAGCAACTGCTGTATTACTTCACCCTCTAGCCCCCTGTCAGTGGTCCACTGTCTATACCCTTTGTTCCAGTATACAGAATTCCCTTTCCTTGAGGATCAAGTGCCTCCCTAACTACCTTCAAGCCTCTTAGTATAGGGTCTGAGATCTGAGCCTGTCTCAACTCTATCTTTGTGACCCTTCCCATCTCCCTTGCCACAGAAAGTCTGGTATCTTCTAACAATGGTTACTTATTGTCAGCCTGGGTACTACAACTCACCTCTGGCCTTGCAGTCATTCTGTCCAAGGGAACATCAGTACCTAGCAGCAGCTGTGGCTCACCTTCACACTTACTGCTACAGGGTAGCCCCCCTGAAATAGACACCTCACCAGCCCTGGCTTCAGGTGTGGGGCCTGTCTGGGTTTTTGGCAGGCTGCCAGACCCACATGCTTGTCTCCAAACCTGACTGCATCTAGCTCATGCACACAAGGTACTGAATTATCAGAATCATTCCCTATCAAGACATCTGCAAGGATATCCTCAAACACACCTACTTGCTTGCATCTTTTTCCACCATCCCAGTCAAGATAAACCCTGGCCAAAGGCATTTGGAATGGGATTCCCCTAAAGCTCTGACTGGAGTGGACTGCCCAAGCAAGTACTGCTCCTCTTTAAAAACTGCAGGCTTCACAATGGTTATGCCAGAGGCTGTCTCTCTCTTAGCAGTGGCCTGTTTTCCATCCACTAAGATAGGATACATACTTCTGTGATAGTTTGGTACCGCTGTTGTCTCCAGACAACTTAGCACCGACATACTGTTATTCTTACTTGCTGGATCCCCCACCTTTTGTTCTCTACCTTGATTCCATGGACATCTATAGGATACACGGTCCCACTGATTACATTTATAACATCTAACCCTTGATCCTGGTTGTAAACCTGAACTAATGGCTTAGATAGATAGATAGATTAATAGATACACACAGTATTTCCAGATGCAGCTCTCCTCATCAAGCACAATTTCCCTCACAGCACACAGGGAGCACACTCAGTCTAGGGGCTGGTTTTCTTTCTCTCTCCAGGCCCCCAATAAGACTCCCCACTAGCACAGCTGTAGAGTTGAGTCCTCAGCCAAGTGTTCCAAGTCGAGTCCTCCAGCACCCTCTCTGTGAAACCAGTGCTTTGTGTCCCTGCTCCAAGTAGCTCACACACACACACACACACACACACACACACACACACACACACACACATGGATTTTAAATATATACACACCTGTGAAAGGCTGGCACAGTTTTACTAGCTATGCCTCCTTCTTCCCAGACTATAAGGTAGTTACACTGCCACCAGACATTGCAAAGCCAGCTACTATAAGGCTCTTACAAGGGTACCCAATTATACCACGTGAAATTAATAGTAATACAAATGATAGTGTGTGACCAGTCCAGTAAGGCTTTCATGAGTGGCCACAGAGTCACCTAATAGATGCAAGTATTCTCAAAGGTTAACATTTTCTCTAAAGGACCAGCCACAGTGAAACGTTTAAATATATTTAACAATAAATAATAAAAGAACATGAAAATACGTAATATCTATTTACAATAAACACCAAAGTTTCAATCACAGGAAATATTAAAATAACACAGATGAATAGATTCACACAGATACAGAAAAACAGTACTTAACAAGTTTGACTTTATTTTCCTAGCTGACCTAAAGAATCTAGTATTAAAACATCATTTCAGTGATAGATTACAGAATGACATCACATACATCTGGTTATTTGACTTCTTATTCTCATACTACTCCATTCACTAGAGGCTGAACCAGAATTTCACACATATATGTTACCATACACAGAGATAGAGCTCCACCCTTCCAGGGTAGTAATTAGTTCACTGCTACAGACAATAGAACAAGGATTCCTAGTCCTTGTTTTGGGTCTATATCAGAACATCGAAGTATTAAAACTTCGAATGATCTGATATCAAACACTATTCAGCGAACAGTAAGAATAGCGAAGCTGCAGAACAGCGAATTCTTTCCTCAGGAAAGAATTTGGTTGGCCGTTTCTGTGGCTTTGCTATTCTTAGCGCTGTGGTAGAAAGTTACGGGTTGGGTTCAGGTAAGTGTGCAATTGTTTGTACGTTAGGGTTAGGGGCCGGTTAAGTGAGTTAGGGTTAGGGCGGGGTTAGGCATGTGTGCGATAGTGACAGACTTTAGGGTTAGGGGCGGTTTAAGTGAGTTAGGGTTAGGGCGCGGGTTAGGTGAGTGTGCGATAGTGATGGTCCTTAGGGTTAGGGTTTGGGTTAAGGTAAGTGGGTAGATAGTAGTGTATGTTTAGTTTAATGTAGTGTTAGATATAGGAATTTAAGTGTATGTGTGTGGTTGCTGTTTGTTTGATGTGCTTGTGTTGTGTGTATGTGTTTCGGAGCAGCAAATTGTTTCCATGGGAAAAAATTCACTGTTCTGAATGTTAGATATTTTCATGTTTAGATGTTTTGGGGCCGATGAAATAGCATTCGCTATTTTCATCTTTCAATAATGTGATATAAACGCCTTGTTTTCACAGACATTTCATCTCTAGCTGCAATCAGAACTGTAAGACACAATCTTTATGGCCTACCAGATAATTTAATTTCAAACTATTTTTCAAAGTTAGCTGGACTGAGATTAACCTCTTCTCTTCCAGTATCTTCTGTTACATATATTAATTTCCACAGTTACAATGCAGTCTGAAATACAGGTTCATTTCTTTTTTCTGTACAGCAGGACCCACTGTTGGTAGATTGTTTAACACAAGCAACTATACAAATAAATTTTCAACACAAGCGCCCGTATAAATCAGTTTTATATACAAATTACATATAATTCTATAGAAAACTCCAGCTAGCTATGCTGGCATATGTTACACATCCACTTCCCTACTTCTCATGGCATAGCTGGCAATACCTCACTTTGTCACATAACTCTTCACTGATTCCTCCTTTCCTACTTTAATAATGCATTTGTACCTGACCCAGTGTATTCGGCATCCCATGAAAACATTTTATACTACTAGAAAGCATTCAGATTTGACCCCCCCCCCCCGGGCAAAAGTACTTAGAGGTCCTTTGAGTTCCTCCTACCAGAGAGAGAAAATCTCCAGTTAGTCTTCTAAATCAACTCTGAGGGGGCAATCAGATGAGACATTTCCTGTGTAAATATATTTTTTACACAATAAAGGATTAATCTTAAAATGTGTCAGGACAAAATTCTCAATATGTGCCCAAGAAAGTTGTAAAGGACGACGGTCTGAAAGCATAAGAGGAAGAATCATAAAAGCCCTTACTAAGTGGTCATGTTCCTTGGACATTGATATATTGTCTATTCTGGAATAATGGCCAAATCTAAGTGAATAATAGGTGTACTTTAACTCTATGGGGTGGCCGGTTTGGGGGGGGGGGTCACCAAATAATATGTATCTGTAAAACCCATCTGCATCAGATAGTCCTTTGCCAGTCTTCCTGTAGGGAGAGCCATCAGAGATCTTGGACATGCCTGCTCCTCTTACCTAGTGAAAAACAGGTTCTAATCACTCCCCCAGACCAAACTCACCAAGTTATTTAAAAACTGTAATACCTGTCTGGGAGAAGCTCCCAGTGGTAGGTAATGATTAATAAAGGTATACTGTTTGCCTTCCAAATAACCCTTAACTACGACAAAGTGACATTGTCTATCTATCCTAGTATCTATAACCAGGCCAGATGCATCCTTATGGAATATAGTGATCACTGTATGTCTCCTAACTGTGCCATAAAATTAGTGCCCTCTTACTATATACACAGAAGAGAGCCTGATATTAACGTAATCTTCATTAAAGTATGTCTTGTGGAAAAACAAAATATGGGGGGGGGATAGCTTAGTTATGTACAGTAGATATAAAAAGTTTATACACCCCTGTTAAAATGCCAGGTTTCTGTGTTATAGAAAATGGGACCACAATAAATCATTTCAAAACTTTTTCCACCTTTAATGTGACCTATAACCTGTACAATTCAATTGTAAAACAAACAAATCTGTTATGGGAAAAATATAAAAAATAAAAAAAGTACAATAAGCTGGTTGCATAAGTGTGCACACCCTTAAACTAATACTTTGTTAAAGCACCTTTTGATTTAATTACAACATTCAGTCTTTTTGGGTAGAAGTATATCAGCATGACACATCTTGACTTGGCAATATTTGCCCATTATTCTTTGCAAAAGCACTCCAAATCTGTCAGATTGTGAGAGCAGCTCTTGTGCACAGCCCAGGTCACCCCACAGATTTTCTATTGGATTTAAGTCTGGACTTGTAGCTGGGCCATTCCAAAACTTTAATTTTCTAATGGTGAACACATTCTTTTGTTGATTTAGATGTATGATTAGGGTTATTGTTGTGTTGAAAGGTAAAATTCCTCTTCATCTTCAGCTTTCTAGCAGACGCCTGAAGGTTTTGGGCCAAAAGTGACTGATATTTGGAATTGTTCATAATTCCTTCCACCTTCACTAAAGCCCTAGTTCCAGCTGAAGAAAAGCAACCCCAAAGCATGATACTGCCACCACCATGCTTCACCGTGGGGATGGTATTCTTTTGGTGATGCAAAGTGTTGATTTTGCGCCAAACGTACCTTTTGGGATTGTGGCTAAAAAGTTCAACTTTGGTATCATCTGACCATAACACATTTTCCCACATTCTTTTGGGAGACTTTATGTATTGTTTTGCAAATTTTAGCCAGGCCTGGATGTTTTTCTGTGTAAGAAAAGGCTTCCATCTTGCAACCCTACCCCATAGCCCAGACATATGGAGAATACAGGAGATTGTTGTCACATGTAGTACACAACCAGTAGTTGCCAGAAAATCCTGCAGCTCTTTCAGTATTGCTGTAGGTCTCTTGGCAGCCTCCCTGACCAGTTTTTGTCTTGTCTTTTCATCAATTTTGGAGGGACATCCAGTTCTTTGCAACATCACTGTTGTCCCATATTTTCTCCACTTTTTGATGATTCTTCACTGTGTTCCATGGTATATCCAATGCCATGGAAAAATTTTTGTACCCTTCTCCTGACTGAAACCTTTCAACAATGAGATTGGTTTGATGCTTTGTAAGCTCTCTGCGAACTATGGCTTTTGCTGTAGCAGGCAACAGAGTAAATGTCAGGAAAATCCTACAAGGACAGCTGAACGTTATTTGGGGTTAATCAGAGTCTCTTTAATTGATGGCAGGTGTGTACCCAAGAAGACTGAATGCTGTAATTAAATCAAAAGGTGTTTCAACAAAGTATTAGTTTAAGGGTGTGCAAACTTATGCAATCAGCTTATTGTACATTTTTTATTTTTTATATTTTTTCCCTAACAGATTTGTTTGTTTTTCAATTGACTTGTATAGGTTATAGGTCACATTAAAGGTGGGAAAACTTTTGAAATAATTTATTGTGGTCTCATTTTTTTATATCAGAAAAACCTGGCATTTTAACAGGGGGGTGTAAACTTTTTATATCCACTGTATGCTATAACTCTAGTCCTCTTGATTGGATTTACCAGTCCATTAACATTCCATGACATTAGGTTATAGTGCATGTTGTTGAGATAAAATAAATGCATCATTTGAGCTATAATCCTTGCCCCTGGCAGCAGTTACTAAATTCACTTTGCAACCATGATACTGACACTGATTTATCTGTACATGTTATTTCTGTAAATTTTTTCACAAAAAATATTGTCATTTAAACTTCTGTAAAAACACTCAATTGAACAAAGTAATGACAGCTATTTAACAGTACTACTAACAGATTGACAGCAACTGTATACAAATAAAGTACATAGATCACATAGATCACTTCCATGGATGTGGAAAATCACCTCTGTGTCAGGATATGCATCTGAGAGAAAGTAATAATTAGCAAAAACAATAGGAGTGCTTCTGTCTAATTAAAGGCATTCAAAGTACAGAAAAGAAGACAAGAGAAAAACAACTTTAGAAGGCTCGTTTATTGACACCTGCTCCCCTCCACAGACCTTGCATCAGACATATCGATTACTCCCCCATGAAATTAAATGAAGGCAAACATCATCCAGACTGACAGTTTTACTGCCCTACATTATGAACTGTAAATCAGTTCTTCACTTTAGATCCATATATCCAACTTAACTATTAAGCCACCTTCAACAACACTTAGATCATCAAAATGAACTCTTGTTGCTCAAAGTTCAGTAGCCAAGTTTGATCCACTTCTAAGGAAGATTTCTTTTGTGTCTGCAGGAGCTTTCTCCCTCTCTCCTGCAGCTGATATTTGAAAAGAGGAAATGGCTCAGGAAGAAAGTTCTGCTGTGTTTCATGGGTTCTAGCACCTTCAGGTTAAGCCACAAGAAACTCCACTTCCTGCTGACCATCAGTTCTCTTCCCTCGAACAACCAATCTGCCCATTTCTTCCCTCCTTCAACTGCTTAGAATGGGGTCAGCTGATTAAGGAGAAACTGTGATCCTGTGGGTAGGCATTATAGAACCCTGTCCCCTCCTCTCTGGTTCCAATCTCATTTGTTTAGTGTCCAGCCCTACTGAAGCAAACAGCCCCATGATAATGGGTTTATCTAAGCTACCATACTCTTAGGGGCATGCAATGAGGCTTGAAAGGCTATGGCCCACCTTTGCAGATGCATATCACTTTCTCTGTCTGCTGTCCCACTCCTCTGCTGCCTGGTGTGTACTCTGCTGTGTTCTGCAGTGCACACTAACAGAATGGCAGCACTCACCTCCCTAGCACATATATATCCCCACCGCCCTTGCTCCTTCATTCATCTCCCTGCTTTTGTCAGCTCCCGCAGTGTTGGTCCTTCTATCTGAACCCCAGTTGTGTGGATTGTAAGCAGGGTTTCATCCCTCACACCATGGAACTGACTGATATGTCCTTTGTTTTTGGATTTTTTGCCACTCTTCACCTGACCATCAGCTGACACCAGCTCCTCTCCTCATCCACCATGTCTACAAGGCCCACCCTAGGCTCCCCTGACCTCTACCTGACTCATGTCTGGTGCCAGTGAGGAGATCAAGGACTCTGGAGCAGTGTTATACTACCGCCAGAAGCATGGCCTAACTTTCCTTCCCACTGCACAAATTTATAGGCATCCTGGTGAAGAAGAACAATGGGAATGCATTGGCATATTGTCCCACCTATAAAATCAATAAAAAGCTGAATGGTACTGAGTAGGGTGCCCCTTGAGATTCAGTCAACGTGTATAAAAAACAAAAGAGGCTCGCCACAGCTGAATGTGTAAAGAAAATCTCCAATTCTCATGTAAAAAAAGTTTAATGAAGTAAAAAAGTAGAACACAGGATCCAAAGTGAGCGCTTTCACGTTTGAAGACGTTTCATCAGACTTCAATAAATCACATAGTACTCTCCTATCTTTATATAGCTGCTCTAATCCAATTATCTAATTTCAGTTTAAATATTTAAAATAATTAAATAATTAAATAATCAAGTCTGTCATTGTTCACTAAATATATATGAAAAAACACAGAAAAAAAGAGAAAAATATATACATGTAGAGAACACAATTATATAACACTTTTTCATAGACATTCTTGATAAAATACTTATAAAAACCAAATAAAACCTTATACACATATAGTCACTGTTGTGATTTTCTCTTTCACATTGCTGGTCATTTGACTTAAGTTTCACTGCGTCATCTCACTCTGGAATATAAACTCTACTAACGGATTATCCTGTGCTACTTTACTTAATATCACTTGGGCTACTTGCATACTTCAGTTTTACTCAGCACTTGCTACCCCCCCCCAACTAATTCTTATATGTGGACTATAATTTTTGATAATTTTTGTTATTTATTTACTTACTGGAGTGGGTTTCTGATCACACTGGACTATTTTCATTTGAATGTTTTATTGGCCATTTTGGGTCAATTCCAAACTCCTTGATCTCTCCCTCTTAAAACCCTGCAACTCTTTTTTTTTGCGTGATCTTGCGCACAGAGCAGCGTTGGGCAGCGCCTCTTAAACAGGTTTAAAGTATTCCCGGCTCCACAAAGTCTGCTCTTCACTTTTTCCCTTAGAAGTGCTGTAAACCTCAAAATAAGCACTCTATTTTCATTCTAAAGCCCTGCACTTGCTCGTATAAGTAATCGCATAGGTAAACACTAATAAACTTAAGCATTACATCCTCTTATACTCCTTTTAAGCACTTGCTCCCTATTGGTTCTTTCTGATCAGTCAATAAGTAATTCCCTATATTATTCAGGCATGTCCAAAGGTCAGTTTCAGGTTTACTGTCCAGTCCAGCTGGTGAATCTGGGAATCTTGAGGCAATGTTACAACTGCCTTATGTATGCAGACCACCCTCTCCTCCTCCCAACAAGCTCAAATATATGTGAGAGATGCAACTATATAGCCAAATTGGAAGCTAAGCTCTCTCAATCCAGTACTGGCACAGCCTGTCAGGAGGAGAAGGAAACCACACACACCACAAATCCAGTCTCACATAGACCTATCGCATCAGCAAACCAAACACATAAGCACACAAAAACATACTCAGAGGCTCTAAATAAAAATCTGCCTAAGCAGCAGAGACCTCCAAAGCAGACATCCAAGCAACCCCTACCACAAAACAATACCCACATAGCACATAGCTCACAAAGTCATTGTGCCACACAGTCACAGCCCTTAAGGCTAAACAACACACCTAATACACTTGTAATAGGTGACTCTGTTGTCAGACACACTGACATCCCACTCACCAGGCTGAACAAGGAGAAGGTCACTGTAAGCTGCCTGTTGGGTGCCAGGATCCGCCACTTAACACAAGCACTCAGGTCACTCCAAAGCAAGTACAAATATGACTCCGTCATTGTCCATGCTGGTGTAAATGACCTGAGACGTACCTCCCTGGACTACATGAAAAAAGACATAGAGGAGCTCTTTGATCATGTAGCTCAGGCTGGTATGACCCTGACCTTGAGTAGCATCTTACCCTCACCAAGAATGATGCCACAGTATAAAGACAAAATGATCAATTTTAACAATTGGCTAAAGTATTGGTGTCATTCAAAGGGGATCCAGTGTCTGTCAGCCTGGGATGACACGCTCGACAAGCCACGTTGCTTCGCTAGGGACGGCTTGCACCTGTCACCCCTGAGTTTTCGAATACTGGCAAAGGCTCTTGCCACCCCCATAGTGCCTTTTTTAGGCAAGGCTCAAAAGACAACCCACCTCCATAGACAACACAAAGAAAAAAAAAACTAAGGGTAATGCTGCTCAACGCCAGAAGTCTAAACCTCAAGATGCACGCACTCGAGACTCTCCTCAGTATGGAGAATATCGATATCTGTGCAGTAACAAAAACCTGGTTCAAGGCTCCTGAGAGCACCCTAGCACTAACAGGTTATACTTCATACCATGCTTTTCGGCCCCAAAACTCAGACTGAACCACAAAAGGAGGGGGAGTATCCATATTTATCAAAGATACCCACACCTCCAGGTTAGTGGCACTGCACGAAGCATCGGAGACCATCCATGTGCAACTAACAGTGGGCAAAACTGCCTTTCAGTTTGTAGCCTGCTACAGACCACCCTCCCAAACACAGGAACCTGCCTCGACTTTCCTGAGAACACTGGATAATATGAAGGTCTCTCCAAACACCATTATATTGGCTGACTTCAACTACCCAAACATTGATTGGGAAAACTACTCAAGCCCAAACACCCTCGCCCAATGGTTCCTAGAATTTATAAACTCAAATGCTATGGAACAACTGGTCACAACTCCCACAAGAGGGGAAAACATATTGGATCTGGTCATCACCAACATGGGGTCTGTATGTTCCACACCAGAGGTATACCCCTCATTGGTAAGATCAGACCATAAACTAATCTCACTGGATATCCATATTCCGTCCCGACCCTCAGCCAAGGAAACCACAGTGAAGAACTTCTCAAAAGCAAACTTCACACTTCTCAAAACCAAGGTGGAATCCTTCAAAGTCCCCGGGCCAGTGGAAAATACGGCCCAAAATGCAGAATCCTTTACAAAAGCATTCTATGGACACCTACAGGAATGCATGGAGCATGCTATCCCAAATAAAACCAAGACTCACTCCTCCAAAGGCAGGAGACCTGTCTGGTGGACCTCGGCCATAAATAAGCTATACAACAGAAGGAGAAAGCTACTACATGATAGAGCAAAATCCCAAAAAGGGAAGGCGTCTCTGATCAGTACTAGCAAGAAACTACGATCCATCATAAAATCATCTAAGGCCAGCTTCGAAAGAAAATTGCACAAGACACTAAAGATAATCACAAGGCCTTCTTTAGTTATGTCAGAAACCTGGGAGGCAACTCCGAGATATGCTCTGAGTTAGTGCAAAATGACAAAAAATACACTGAACCCACAGACATTGCCAACATCCTGGCAGAAAGGTTCAGTGCAAACTCCCCCCTTCCCCCCAAAAGAGCAAATGTCTATCCCAACAGAGTGTAGCCTTCCTGAGATCACAGATGCACAGGTGAAAGCTGCCCTCTCCAAAGCAAAAAACACAGCATCAATGGGACCAGACGGTGTCCCAAGCTGCATCTTACATGAGCTCCAAGAAGAACTAAACCCTCATATAAAGTCACTGTTCAGTCTCAGCCTTACTACAGGATATGTACCCAAGGAATGGCATACAGCAACAGTGGTCCCACTCCACAAAGGTGGTGCCACAACAGACCCCAGAAACTATCGCCCTATAAGCCTGACTAGCCTGGTCTGCAAAGCTATGGAGCGTATCATCATGGAAATCATAAACAAAGACATTGGGAACCTCCAGACACTGGATCCTACCCAGTTCAGCTTTGTTAAGGGCAGATCTTGCCTTTTGAACCTGGTCGACTTCTTTGAAACAGTTACCAAAGCCATAGATGAAGGGAAGTTAGTCCACACAGCCTACCTGGACCTCACAAAAGCCTTCAACACAATACCCCACTCGGGCATCATAAATAAGCTCACCAGCTTCAATATCAACCCCTATGTCATAAGATGGGTTGCAAACTGGCTCAGGGATAGAACCCACATGGTCAGAATAGCAGGTGCCATGTCAGACTTTAAACCAGTTACAAGTGGCGCCCCACAAGGCTCAGTCCTGGGACCTCTCTTGTTCGGTATATATTTCTCTGAGGTACAGGCTAACACGGGTGGACTATGGCTGACCAAGTTCGCAGATGACTGCAAACTGGGTGCCATAATTGACTCTCTGGCTGACACAAGCATCCTCCAAAAGGGTCTCACAGAGACAGATAACTGGTGCCAGAGCCATGGCCTAAAGCTAAATGCCAAAAAGTGCATAATCATCCCCTTTGTGAAAAACAAAGTGCCCACAAATTACCACATAGATGGTAATCCATTAAGTACGGAAGAAGTAAATAGGGACTTGGGGACCCAAGTAGATAGCAATCTCTCCTTTGACAATCACATTGCCAAAGTGGTTAGAAAGACCTTCAATATAGCCCACCTTATCACGAAAGGGTTTACATCTAGATCAAGAGAGGTCATTGTGCTCCTCTACTCATCACTTATCAGGCCCATAATTGAATACAATGCCCCATTTGGGATGTACCTTACCCGACACCTGCAGCAACTGGAAAGACCCCAAAAGTACCTCACCAAGAGGATCAAGGGACTCAAACAGATGCCCTATGCAGTTCGGCTAAAGAAACTCCAGCTCTACTCAGTTGCGTACTGCCTACTCACAGGCGATCTGTGTCTGACGTATAAAGCCATGTCCAACCCAGAATTAATGGACATGCTTCACCTCAGGAAATCCAAATTCCTTAGAGCTACACGCTCCAGGGACTTGAACCTCAGCACAGAAATAAATAGAACATGCTGGAGGGACAGATTCATATCCCAGAGGCTCCCCTCACTCTGGAACAAAATCCCAATCCATGTTAGGCAGAGACCATCACTGACCCTCTTCAAGAGAAATCTTGACGAGTGGATGGGAGATTGTAAGTTTACCCCTGGGATCTCTTCTGTGTCCCTGCTTGACAGAGGTACAGTAAACTAACCTTAAAAAGGCTACCTTCTGTGACCTACTATACAGAGGCACAGTCAACTAATCTAACAGGGTGACGAAAGCCAAACACACTCTGGCTAGGTTTATAAATGCCCTAGGGCAGATAGCCTAGTATCAACCTATGTATCTATGAACCTATGAATGTTTATGTAGGCAGGTTTAACGGGGACAATGTATGTACATATTCACTCTGAGACAGATAAAACAGATATGCTTGCCTACATTTTACAATTTAAGAAAAAAACTCCGGCTGTACTCAGTGGCATATCGCTTACTCAGAGGTGATCCCTGCCTGACTTACAAAGCCATGTCCAACTCAGAATTGATGGACATGCTCCACCTAAAGAAATCCAAGTCACTGCGAGCTACATGCTCTAGTGAGCTAAACCTCACCACAACAATAAATAGAACATGCTGGAGGGATAGATTCCTGTCACAGAGACTCCCCATGCTTTGGAACAAAATTCCAAACTACATTAGGCAGAGCCCCTCACTAACACTCTTCAAGAGAAACCTTGACGAGTGGATGGGTAACAGAAAATACACCCCTGGGATCACTCCATTGGCTCTACTTGACAGAGGATCAGTTAATTAATCAATGGGAGCAGCGAAAGCCGACACACTCTGGCTAAGCTTATAAATGCCCTCGGGCAGATAGCCTAGTACCTACCTATGAACCTATAAGAAACAGAATCAATAATTATTTCCAAACAAGCAATATTATACAGTCATAAGTGGAATATCTATATAATAGAAGGGCTATTGTAAAAATACTCTGAGAAATATGTTAGTATTCTGTTAGATTTGAGAAGAGTGAAGGGGAAGGTGTCAGTAGCAGAAGGCGTCATGGGATGGGGGAGATGCTGGAGGCGATAGGATGGGGTGTGGATTATTATGTACAAACACATCAGGATTGAGGCTTAATAACTTTAACTTAGGTAATCTTATATACAAACTGGCTATTACACTCATACATGCTCACTCTGTGGCTTCACTCTCAAAATGGCACTGAAGCTAGCATGTGCTTGCTATTTATATGCACATTCAGTCCTGAAATGCTTCTTAAAGATGTCATGCTCTGCCTCACCATTGCCTCTAACCAATACATCATCTACTATTATGGCACAAGGGTAACCTGAAAAAATTTGCTCCATTGCACGCTGGAAGACATCACTTGCAGAATTTATTCCAAATTGCATCCTTAGGAATCTATATCTGCCAAATGGGGTACTGAAAGTGGTCAGTAATGATGATTTGCAATCAAGCATCACTTGCCAAAATTAACTTTTTGCATCCAAGACAGAAAAAACAGCGGCAGTCTGTATTAGGGCTGTGACTTCTTCAAGTGTATGCATTGGATGATGTGGTCTCTTTAATGCTTTGCATCTCTTGGGTTAATGCAAATTCTGATTTCATCTCAGCCTTTCCTGTGGGGTGCAACCATGGTCGACACCCATTCAGTTGATTCTGTATCTGGACAGATTTCACCTTGCTACACCATTTTATCGAACTGAGCTTTAACTTTATCCTGCATAGTTATTGGAACTTTTTTTACTGGTCTGACCACTGGACTGACCTATGGGTCTAGCTTCATAGAATACACAACTGGAAGTTTGCCCAACTTGTCATCAAAAACATCAACATACTCTAAGAAAATGGCTTCAGAAAAAAATAGGAACTAGGAAATGTGCTTATGTGATGAACTTCTTTGGTAAAAGAAAGTAGATTCATTCTCAAACTGTCTCTGAGACCCAATCATGACTACACAGGTCTTCAAACTACATAGAATAATAAGCTATAACAGTTTTTGGCCACGTAACATGAAAGCACTACTGAGCCTTCGGTTTGAATTTCTTTACCTCCATAAGCAGCAAGTTTCTCACAACTGGTCACATTTAGTTGTTCACCAGCTCTCTCCTTAGCAAAAGTATCTGCAGACATAACATTGCACTTTGAACCAGTGTCTACTTTGAGATCAAGGGATTTACCATTGATCTGCACAGTACAAAACACTTCATTCTTTGTAACAAATTCACTGCATCAACCTTTTTGTCAATTACAGATACACCGTCTACACAGAAAGTAGAACTGCCGCTCTCTATATGATCAACTTGCTTTTTTGAGTGACCCTTCTTTATAACTGTGTGAGGTTTACTTGATTTGCAAAACTTTTGAAAATGGTTCAGTTTTTTACACTTCTGGCATTGCTGACCAAATGCTAAGCATTTCTCTCTTTTAGACTCATGATTGGCACAACAATTGTGATAGTTAACAATAAAGCTGGATTTGGGTTTTTGCTGATTCATGCTTGTACTGCACTGAGCATGCTCCTTTCCTAGAACTTGCTGGAAAACTATGTGGTTTCCCAGTAAAACCCGCAGGGCCTGTGGCTGCCATGTGCTTAGGCCTGCTTTTGCCAGCCACGTGTTGCATGCTGTCTGTATTTGTTCTGGAGCCTCCTGAAACCATGCTTTTATCACTTGCAAGCATACTTGTGTGCCTTTCTGTACCTTCATGGATTTCACAAATCTCAATAGCTTTACTCAACGTTACATCCCTGTCACAAAGCAAAATCTTTCTCACAGCAGCACTATTAATACCACAGACAAGCCTGTCCTTTATCAACTCATCTTTTAAGTCACCAAACCAACACATTTTATCTTTATTTCTCAGGTCAGTAATACAAGCTGCAAAAGTTTCCCCTGGTTTCTGATCTCTAATGTACTATTTGTCTGGGGGTTACACATTTCCCTGAATTTGCGCTTCAAACACTCAGGATCTTCCCTTGATTCAGCCTGTACAACAATATGGCAGTTTTCACCTTCTCCCTCATATACTGCTGGTGCATATACAAATGAATGCTCTGTTTTCAATGGCCTCTGACCCAGCTAAGTTTAGCAAAAATCAATGCCCTGGTGCATGCATTTTTGTCCGAATACATTGCTTGTATAAAAATATCATACTCTTGCTCATATATTCTCCAGTTTTCTGCAATATTCTGATGAAATACAAGTGCTAAGGGCTTTCAAAATCTGTCTGCCATTATTAACACATACCAGTGAAGGATTTTGCAAATATGCATGAACACACACATATATACATATGCCAGAAATTTATGCCAGTATTCGTAACTTTGCCCAATAGCACAACAAGCCTCTGAATAACTGAACTTTGCGAAATAAGTCTCTTGGGCACTCTGATACTCTTGAAATTACTGTACTGTAAGAAATCACCTCTTATCAGTGTAAGAAACATTTCAAAATTAACTGCACTGTGCAAATGAACTGGGAAGAAGCTCAGAGTAAGAAACATTTCAAAGTAATTCCACTTTGCTAATAAATAGTACACAGCACACTGAAACTTCCTCAAAATGTTGGTGCTTTGCTAAATAACTCTTTACAGTGCAAGAAACACTCTTTAATGGCGACACTTTGTGAATAGACACACCCAGCACAAGAAACATTTCAAAATGGCTATATTTTGACTGTACCTCATGAAATAGTTGCACTTTGCATACAAATAAACTCTTCAGAATACATGCACAGTTATAAGCACAAACTGTAAGCACTTTTACACACTTTGAGATACTTCAAATAACTCTAGTTATGCCCTGAATACAATGCAAAGTAGTAGTTATACCAAAACACAGTACTTGGCCAAAAAACATGCAGTTGCCTTGCTTTATTTATGCTTAATGTGCCCTTTTTCCCTTAGCATATTCATTTTGCTCATTTAATCTTTTTTCGTGCCTACTGTACTTTTCTTGTGCTTGTTTTACTCTAAATATGCCCATTTTGCTTTAAGCATGCTCGTTTTGCAATTCTGAGGTAATTCCAAACCCCTTATGTACTTTTCTGATGCTCATTTTATCAGATATCTTAATTTTAACCATTTTGTTTAATTAATAAACCTTTCGTGCCTCTCGCTTGTTTAATAATGAAGTTTGTGCCCTTGTAATGCTCCATTTTATCTTTTTTATAAAATAAACTGTTCATGCAAGTTTTCATTACCTTTGGTTCTTTTCTGGCTCTTTTTCATGCTCATTTCTCTTAGTTTACCTTTACTGTTAACTCTGCACCTCATAGCTCTGAAAAGCAGTCTCTGGAATACTGGTTCTGACACCATGTCACTCGTCTAGTCAGGATGTAACAGACGAGTCTTTGTGGGTTCTGTTCAAGTAGCGTTATTATGTGCAAACACATCAGGATTGAGGCTTAATAACTTTAACTTAGATAAACATATACAAACTAGCTATTACACTCATGCATGCTCACTCTCTGATATAGTCTCAAAATGGCACAGAAGCTAACACATACCTGCTATTTATATGCACATTCAGTCCTTGAAACGCTTCTTAAAGATACAGCACACACACTCTGTTCTACAACGTGGTTGTAGTGAGTCTGGCAACTACTGTCTAAGACCATGTTAGGGGTAGTAATAGTACTGAAGTAGTAACTGTGGAAAGTATTAAAGTTCTCATGTCTACACTTGTTAGAAAACTTCAGTAATAACATGAAACTTTTAAATATAAATTAAACAAGAAGAGGCAAAATGGGAAAGACTGTTTACAAGGGAACAGGGGGCTGGTATAAATGAATAGCATTGAAAGAGATCAGTGAAACTTACATTAGTTGATGGGATGTTTTGGGATAGGGTATGAGGAGGTGTAAAAGAAAATTATATGAGATGGGTGTGAAAGGGGGTAGGAACAGAACTGAAGTAGAGGACAGTAAGTCAGAAAGACGTTGACCAGTCTCCAGTCAGCTTACTAAACATCAATCAGTTGTTGCAGTCAAGACAAGTGCTTGTGCTTCTGTAGGTAACACTAAGATAACAAGTAAAAAGTTAGAGATGACCTGCAAAAAGTCTTTACAAATGTTTTTTATCTAAAGTGGGGACTGAAAGGGTATAGTAAGCCCACACTGTAGGGTCTCTGAAGCAGACTATATTTTGTACACTAGAGTCTCAAGTTGAATGTCCCTTCAAACAGTGTGGTATGTTATTAAAGATCACACAGCCAGTCAGATGAAAATAGGTGTCTTATCTATAACAAAGAAAAGAGGGGAAAGGGAAGCTTCCTTAGTTTTTATTGCAAAAAATTAAAAATGAGCAAACGGAAGCATTGTCCTGATGAGAAGTACTTACTGTTGAGTCCACAGTTTACCTGCTTCAGGGAACGAGCAGGAAGTCATGCTTGGAGAGCATCAGACAAGCAAAGACAAAAAGGGTCTGTGAGGATTCAGAATGTTAATGGATAAAAGATATGCAATGTTTGAGAATAAATATGCCACTGTTTTCTGAGACAGACTGCAACAGAGCTGTTAGCTACACCTAAGCCTTACAAAACCTGCATCAGCAAAACTAAAATATGTGAATGTATATCTGCACTGTATGCTCTTCAGTGGCAGGAAAAGATGTATGATCTAGTGAGCTTTTTCAATGCAATGTATAGAAAAGTTTATGAGGTTTTAAATACATTCTTCTAAGAAATATAGAAAATATGCATAAGATGTAGACTGTATCACAATAATGTGAAACAGAAACCCATGGTTGTTATGCCCTGTGTTTTCAAGATCTCTGACTTTTCCTATGCCAGGATGCTAAAGGCCATAAGGGAGCCATTAGAACATAATTTAAAGAGATCTTTAGTTTAACTGCGTATGTGACTTCTGTCTGAATAAGATACAAACCAAAATAACACAATAAACAACTGCCACAAAGAAAGAAGAGACACAAAAATCAAGAAGGAAAACAGGCACCATGGAGCTTGGATGTACAGACCTGTCAATTGTTTTTGCAAAAGTCTGTAACCCCAGATGCATCCTTGAAGTACTGCTATTGTAGATTTGGACTCAGTCAATCTTTTACTTAAGAAATAGCCTGGAAAATTTAGTTGCATTCAGACATTATACTTTATTTGTTCAAAATGCTGCTTAACTCATTCTATAATCTTGCCTAAATAAAGTATTTTTATTTATTTATATTTAAAATGATTGGGGCTGGTCATCTATTTACTTATTTATTAATTGATAAGAGGATAGTTATTACTAAATGGTGACAAACTGCTGGCATCTACCTCTAACTGGTCAAACTGCTTTGCCATAGACTTTAATTTGTGTCTATAATTATTTGGCTTCTCAACAAAAGTGAAACAGCAACTAGGAGGTCTGCAGTCAGGTAGTCTGGGCTAGGTCAGAAGTCTGTAGTGATGGAGAATATTACCAGCTTTCTAAGGAAATCAGTGTGTGTGTGTGTGTGTGTGTGTGTGTGTGTGTGTGTGTGTGTGTGTGTGTGTGTGTGTGTGTGAATGCAAGAATGTATTCAAAGTACAGTTAATATGCACAATTGAACACTGGAAGTACTAAAACCTAATAATAGTGGTGATAAGGAGATACGGGAAGACAGGCCAAACACTGCAGTGTGATGGTTAGTCCTGAGTGCAGATGGAGTAGGCAAATAGCCAACACAGCAGCTCATATTTTCCGCATGCTCTTATGGCCAAACTGCACTCAGTGAATTGTTTAATGACTCATATTTGTGTCCCTTTTCTATATTCTTTAATCTGTTTATTATCAGTGATGTGACTTAAGAGACCATATCCCCAGTGGCCATCAGGGGTGGCCGCGGTGGTGCAGCGGTTAGTGTTGTCACCTCACAGCAAGAGGTTCTCCAGTTCGATCCTTGGCTGGGGTGCCTTCTGTGCAGAGTCTGCATGTCCTCCCTGTGGTCGTGTGGGTTTCCTCCAGGTGCTCTGGTTTCCCCCAACATCCCAAAGACATGCTGTAGGTGGATTGGATACTCTAAATTGGCCCTAAAAATGAGTGCGTGCATGTGTGTTCCTTCTGTGGAAGGTTGGGTTCTGGGCTGGCAACTCGACACCGTACAACTCCACTGCCAATCGTGGGCAGACAGTTGATCCGCTGTAGTGACCCCTAACCAGGAAAAAGCCGAAAGAAGAAGATCCCCAGTGGCCATTGGATTTTGGATGTAGATAATTTACTTGGGATAGTAGAGCAGATCTAAGGGCCATAGTCTCTGAGCACTAAATGTTAGTGGTGGTATATTGTAACTGGACTTAACAGAGGTTTGTGGGGATGGGGATTCAAACCCACATCTGTGTGACACCAAGAAGTCTTCACAGTATATAGCAAACATAAGCTGGCAGGCTGAATAGAAAAGCAGTAAATGATTAATAGAAATAGGGCCTAGAAAACAGCAACTGCTATGGGGAATAATACCAGCTGTAATATAACCGTTATATGCAGAACATGAACAACAGTATTTAAACCAGAGTAGATTCACCCACAAGTGTAATATCACAACTGTTGGCAAACCCTGCAGTTATTAAGACAATATGAAAAAAAGGAGGAAGGTTAATTGTTACAGTTTCCTGCTGACAGGAAGTTCAAGAGCAAAAATCCTGAATGTCAAAGTAGGTAGAAGAAGACAAAGCACTCTGGGTGAACAATGCTTTGGAATAAAAATAGGAAATATAGTGTTCTCTTGGGTAATACTGCCTTTGTCTGTTTATGACTGCACTTCAGGGGATATAGACAATAATGCTACTGCAGGCAAACACAAATAAGTAAAGAATCCAAAGTATACACAGGATAAAACTGTAATGGCAGAGAGGGTGATAGGTTATATAAATCAAAGTAAAATGAGTGTAAGATAGGCAGTGTGTTCTCCTAAATATGAGGAGCAGCAAAGCATCCTGTGGGATAGCTATAACTGTGGGTGGAGTAAAATTTGCACTAAATTTTTTAACTAGGATATTAGCTATTTCCTTTGGGTAGGAGAGAGTACTGTTACTATGGATTACCTCTGGACACTGTTGGGTATTAGTTATTAACTGTTTGACATAGTTAAAAAAAGATTTGCAGTTATTTTTGAGTTTTGATGCTATTTTAAATTCCTATTCACCTTTGAGCTTCCTGATGGTTCCTGTAAGCTCTTTGATAGTTTGCTTAAGTGTGCTGCTAAGGTAGGTAGAATGAGACCTCTTATAAGCATTAAGCAGTTTCTTTCTCTTGTTATATAATTCATTTATATGTAAAAATAAAATATAAAAAATTGTCTTACCGGCAGTCCACTGAGCAAAACGGGATGAAAATTGTAAATCACAGATACTTTTTATTTTAAACAAAACAAAGATTAAGCACTTTTGTCCTTTTAAAACATAGGACGTCATCAGAATCTATTACAAACAAACAATTATGTACTTAAATAGTGATCCCATTACTTAAATAATTAAAATTTAAAGAAGCATATATATGAGTAAAATAGTATTCCATGTACAAAAACTTTTCTTTTTAATGTCTTCTCTAATGCCAATCTTGTTGCCCCCTTCCACTTTACCATTAAAAAAACAGCCAAACTGAGCTTCCTGATGAATAATTTTGTTTCAATTAAAGTATACACTAAATCAAACTTCTTAACTGGGACCAATTTTAAACCCTTTGAAAAAAGTGAAAAATAATCTGCTGTGATGTTCCTGTCAGTGTAGTTGTATATGTCAAATCCTTTGTGTTCAAAAATTATCCCAGTTGATACTACTACTATCTGGGAGTCCATTTTTTCTAAGCTTTCCCCCTGTTCCTGGGAGAACTGTGACGACTCCCTTTCCTGGAATCTTGAAAAAACACATACTTCTGCTCACCCCTTTCCTTTGATATTTTTGGAAAAAAATATTCTCTTTTCTATTATGTTCTACAAATTTATTTTGATTTCTATTTTTCCCCTTATTTATCTTATCTTCATACTGGTCCTTTCTCTTATGACGTACATCTTGAGAATAATATTTCCCTTCCCCGTTACTAAAACCAGCCCCAGAGTTAATCTTTAAAAGGTATGCCTTTTTGTCAGCATATTGTCCAAAAATCCCTATCAATTTTCTTTTTTTTTTTTTATTAAAACTCTTAATACATTTCTTATCAACTAAATTCAAACGTTTGTTATAAAAATTCTCCCATTAACAAAAAAATCAAATCATTCCTGATATTAACATTCAGTTGCTCAATTTCACTCAATAGTCAACAAATAGACACAACATTGTATTTAATGATTTTGTTCATTAACTCAAAACCATGGCTATTAAACATGTCAAGAAATTCCTGATACATAGAGTCCATGTAATCAAGCCCAGAGGGTATTCCACCATAGGGATTTGTTTTTAAATTTCTCATCATATTTGTTGCAGATAGGGGCTGCCTTATCAATACAATTATTTAAGTGGGAGTAGAAGTCAGAGACATAGGTAGCAGCATTAGAAATAGGATCCTTCAGAGGAGGAGGATTACAACAGAATTTATTTAAATCATCAAGTAACTGAAGAAGGTTCACTTTTGAGAAGTCCTTAAACAGAGAGCTATTTACAGTGGAAGTGTCATCAAATTTTTTAAGGAAAAGGTCACTAAATTACGGTCTGTTTTAACAAGGCATAATGATACATATGAAGCTGTGCAACAAGTGGCTATATTTGCCACCATGTCTGCTAACACAATTAATAAATAAAGGTATATCTTCTATGTGCAAGGAAGTTATTCCCTCTCTTCTCTACTCCTCCCTTATCAGACCCATAATAGATACAGTTCCTCCTTTGGCATGTATCTATCTAGGCATATTGCCCAACTAGAAGAAAACACAATGTTTGCTCACCAAAGAAATGTCTGGAATGAGCTCCTTATGCTGCACAGAATGTCTGAAAGTTTGTCAGTCTATTCCATCTCTTACAGACTTCTATGTGGTGACCTCTGTGTAGCCTAAAAGGCTGCAAATGACCCTGTCCTACTTGACCTTTTACAAAACAGGTAGCATCACAAATACTCATTCTAGTGTTTTAAATCTATATTTTATATTAACAGAACCTGTGGGTAGGATACATACATCTCCCAAGTGATCTCTGACTAATGAAATAAGGTTTCTCTACATTTCAAATAAAGTAGCTCCCTAACTGTATTTAAATCCAACCTGAAAGAGTAGATGGGGATCTATAAATGCATCCCTGGTCTAGCTGCTCGGACTTTTATGGATAGAAGGCGCAAGTAATGGGAATTTCATTGACCAGGAGCCTCATGGTCGACTTGACAATTAGTCTAGTATATACTTATGAAGTAAATGAACCTGTAAAGGTCAACCAGTCAGCCAACTAAATGTGGGCTCCTAACTTTCAACAGTGAAGAGAAGGATGCCCTTTGCCCTTAGGAGAACTCCTAACAGTTGAGTCTGCAAATGTCCTAGTTCATAAAACAACAAGGGATGGGACTGAGGAGTAACAGGCAAATGAAGAGAGAAAGGGCTTTCAGTAGTGAGGAAACAGGAGAGGTGAGTTTCTTGACATTCTGTTAGTATGAACTTTTAAGTGAGGAAACATAAGCCCTTGTTCTGAGGTCATCTCTTTACTGTTGAGCCCACATTCTTCCTGTTAGAAAAACAGCAGAGGTGGTAGATGTGGAGCTCAAATCAACCAAGTACGGAAAGGGATTTCAGCACTGAAAAGACAGCAGAGATGAGTTGCCTTATTGTCTCTTCGCACAGCTTTTAATTGGGTGAACAGAAGCCCCCTGTCCTGATAAGAACACCTTACTGTTGAGTCTGCAGACTTCTCAGTTTTACAAATCACTAGTCCATACTTTCTTATCTGGTGTTACCCAAATGAGTGAACAGAAGCCCTTGCCATGAGGAAGTCTCAAACTGAGCCCACCGACACTCTTCTCAGCAAAAGAGGAGGGGAGGGGCTGGGATACAACAGAAAAAGAAAGAAACAAACAAGCAAACAGGAAAACATTTTTCAGCATTGAATAAACATGACAGGCAACTTCCTTATCTTTTTGTTTGCAAACCTTTTAAATGGGTGAACAGAAGGCATTGTTCTGAGGATAGCTCCTTACTGATGAACATGCAGTCACTGAAACAGCAGAGGACTGTGCCTGGGAGCACTGCCAATCAAACAGGGAAAGGACCTCAACAGGTAGTTGCTAGAGAGATACCTTAGATGCTTCACTATTCTTTGGTTGCACCTGTGCTGTACTTCTGCCTCTCACTCTTCCCAAGATGCCCCTGATGATTAACTCATGCAACTTAGTGTCGACTTCTGAAACAATTTTCCAAATGAATACTTTCTCTTACCAGGACATGCAGTTGAAGAAAGAAATCATGGCAGTTTCTTTTTATTAAAGGACAAGGTCAGTTTTTCTTCAACCTATGTTACTGCATGTACTTTTCCACTTACAGCAGCATTTGTCATGCAAACTAGTTGTCCAATGTTATATCTGAAAGCTGGTCAAAATTCTGCTAGTGTTACTTGAACCAGCATTAGCTCAGCAGCATTACTTACAATCTAGCCCTCTCCCCCACCCTGTAGCAAGGGCACAACAGCAGACTGTACTGAACTGCGGCAGAACACAATGCTTTGTATGACTATAGAGGATCCAACTTTACACAAGTGTTGCATACCTGTACTGCTGCAAAATTGAGATCTGTGGTAGAATAATGCTTTAGTTCAACAAATTCATGTTAGAAATGGATTGTGGAGTCATTACTACCTGCTGCCAGGACTGGAATTGTTATTGTTTTCAAATAATGATGATCTATAGGGGATGTCTAAAAAGGAAGAGAGCTTTCTATTTAGTTCCATCTCTCAATCAGCATCCATAAGGGTTTTTCTACTAAAACAAGTTGAGCTCTAGCTTTGTAATTGAATTCAGATGCAGCAGCTGCCATCTTTTATGCCAATACTCAGGATGGTGTGCTGCATTCATGGCTTATAAAGCACGCCACCTGAAAATATTGGTAAAAGGAGTATCTGGCCTCTGACTGAGGCCAGTAAAAGGCATAATCTGAGGCCAAGACTTAGACATTCAAAGTTATTCTGTTTAGCTGTGCAGTTAAATTATTTATGTGATAAGAACTTTACCAGTGCAAATATTTCCTACTGAGGTTGTCTCTTGAAGAGTTGTGTTTTTAGTCACAGATGTCTGCAGGCCATAAGACCCCCAAGTTTATTTCTAATAGGCTATGTTTCTGTATAGTGATTATATTTCCATCTGCCAGAAGAGTCAAAGGGTAACCTCTTGCTGTTTTTCATTAATACATTCAGTTTATAATCCCATAATCCCATGCCAGTACAAACAGTAAAGAAGGTATACAGTACATAAGTCTTTTGCAGGCAAAGTGTGCCATGTTTAAATTCCAGGTGTGCATCCACCAGAAGAGAGATTAACAGGTCCACAGGGTCACAGTCATTCTCCCTGTCATGGTTACTGATGTCACCAGTCCTTGACAAACATCTCTGGGAAGATTTAGGTTTATCAAAAAGTATTAGAGAATCATCAGACAACCTTTGTAGAAGATTAGTAGGGTCTGAATGCAGACAACCTATGTAGAAGATTAGTAGGGTCTGAATGCAGACAACCTATGTAGAAGATTAGTAGGGTCTGAATGCAGACAACCTATGTAGAAGATTAGTAGGGTCTGAATGCAGACAACCTATGTAGGAGATTAGTAGGGTCTGAATGCAGAGATAAAAAGTCAGCATGGAAAGGAGAGTGGTATTGCTGAAACTGAATTCATCCTCAAGTCTTGGTCAGTACCTTCAGAAGGTGGACCCTGTTTTTCACAAAATCTCACAAAGATGACACTGATATATAGATTGTATTTTATATAGCATATATCTGGACAGAAGTAGGTCAAAAACTAAAAAAAGATAGCTGGGTACACAAGACCCAGGATAAAAAAGTGCCAAATCCTGGTAGGTGCCTGGTATTTTTGCCAGGACTGGAAAAAATGGAGGTGTAGAATCCTCAAAATATGGAAACATTCCTACAATGGGGCCAGGCCCAGGGGGAGGATGCCCCCCCTGTTGTAGAAGGAAGTAGCAGTCCACAAAAACAGACTGGCCAAAGAAGAGCCATAAAGATGATAATGTGAACTATTGAGGATAAGAAAGAAATTATGCATCATTACTATTATGCCAAACACCCAGAATTTCCAGACACAAGATATACAAAAAGATTAAGAGAGACATTAAAGAAAAATACTTCCAACAGAAAAACTGTCCGAAGCTTCAAACAAAAATTTGTGTTTATTAATACAACAGATTTGTGAAAACAGTATATAGACCAAGAAACATTGATCTGTTTGGAAAAAGAAGCACCTGAGGAAGTGCGAAAATATAAACAACAAAACCTAAAGATTTTTGAAAAGTATAAAAAAGAAATATGGGCATGGGAAAGAGAGAGATGTGATATGGCGCAATATTTATGCAAAGTTGAAAGCCAAATTAATCAGTACAAAAAAGGCAGCCCCACAGATATTTGAAGAGAAATGCAGGCAAAGGCATCCAGATATGGAACATTTCACAATAAAAAATAATATCACAAAGAGGGGAATGTAGAAAAAAAGATTAGTTAAGTAGAAGTTAAAAAAAATAGAAGTTGAAGTTATGGAATGCCTGTGAAGTGAAGGATTTAGTGTAGAAGGTCTAACACAGGTTATATCATAGCATGATGGAACGAGTCCCCAAAGTAAGGAGAAACAGGAAGATCAGGAGACATCTGAAGAAGAAATATGGATATGGAAGAGAAAAAGAGATTTGATATGGTGCAATATTTATGCAAAGGAGAAAGCAAAACTAATCAACACAAAAAGAACAGCACCAGAGATATTTGAAGAGAAATACAGGCAAAGGAATCCAGACATGGAAAACTTTACAGTACAAAAATAAGAAGACAAAGTGGAAAGGTAGAAAAGAAGATTAGTAATGGAAAAGTTAAAAAAAATAGAAACTGAGGTTATGGAGTAGCTGAGAACTGAAGGATTCAGTGTAGAAAATCTAACTCACAAAGCACCACAGCAGGATAGAGCAATAGATATCCAAATTAAGGAGAAATCAGTGGAACAGGAAGCAACTGGTCAGTTGCCATATGAAGATATTTTGGAGTATTCCACAGGAAACCAGTATAAATGTTCACTTTAAGTTGTACCGCAAGGGAAGAAACAGGAAAAGGAAACCATGACGACTCTGAAGCTAACAATGATGAGGAGTGATAGGATAGTAAGTTCCCATATGACAGAGCAACGGGTGACACAGGATGAAATTGAAGAGAATGTGACACAGGAAGATGTTATAGAACTTTCTACAAAATGCCCACAGAAAATGGAGAACAAAAAATGTGTCCTTAGTTTAGAAGAAAATCAGCTAAGAGAAGAGTTGTTTGATTTACTAGATATCTCAAAAAACTCCAGCTTTACTCCGTAGCATATTGCCTACTCAGAGGTGATCTCTGCCTAACATATAAAGCTATGTCAAACCCAGAGCTGTTGGACATGCTACACCTAAAGAAATCCCAATCCCTCTGAGCTACACGCTCTAGGGACCTAAACCTTGTCACCACAATAAACAGGACATGCTGGAGGGATAGATTCCTGTCCCAGAGACTTCCCATACTCTGGAACAGGCTACCCATCCTTGTCAAGCAAAGTTCTTCATTAGCACTCTTCAAGAAAAATCTTGATGAGTGGATGGGAAATAGGGAATACACCCCAGGGATCACTTCTGTGCCTCTGCTCAACAGTGGCACAGGAAAATAACTTTCTTGGGTGGCGTAAGCCAGGGAACCTTGTTGGTTAGTCTTACGTAGGCCTTTGGGCTGATAGCCTAGTACCTACCTATGAACCTATATGGATAGACATATTAAGATCAATGAAAGAAATAGACTGCAGAAGGTCAATAATACCCAAAAAGTCAGAAGTTTGATAAAACAAATGAACACAGTAATTAGGACTGTCCATAGAGATCCATGTGATATAACAGAAGTAAACAGGATATATTACTGTGCAGCTAAATTAATTAAAGATAAAATTCTACCACAAGAATACAGGGTAGTGAGGGAAAGGAAGGAGGGAAATCGAATACCATCATGGAAGTATCAAATACAGAAAACTATAAAGCAATTAAGACAAGAAGTGTCACTGTTAGAAGAGTATAGAAGAGGGAACAGATCAACAAAAATACTCAAAAAGACAGATGTGATAAAAGCAACGTGCAGTATTAGAACAGATCAGGCTCTATCTTGCACTGTTGCAAATAACAAACTAAAAATATCAGCAAAGGAGGAAAACCTTAGAAAATGCACAGATAAATATAAAGGAAGAGTACAAAATAAGCAATTTATTCATGGCCCCACAAAGATCTATAGAGAATTGGGAAACAAGGTGAAAGAGATTGAAAGACCACCCAAAAAAGAAGAAATAGATACATTTTGGAGAAATATCTATGAAGATCCTGTGGAACATAACAAAAATACTGAAATGGTTGAAGAAGTAAAGGAAAGAATAAGAAGTTCAAAGCTACAGAATATGAAATGGGATGAAGTAACAGCCAGAGAGATTGAAACAAAGTTAAGAAAAGCTTCCAACTGGAAAACCCCAGGCCCAGATGCAGTACCTACCTTCTGGCTAAACGTATTAACATCTTTGTATGAATATTTAGCCATGAGTAAGAATTATTTTTATGCACATCCTGAACAGACACCAGCCTGGTTAACAACAGGACAATGTTCCTACTTAAAAGTGAACCTGCAAGTTATCCTAAAAATTATAGACCAATAACTTGCCTTCCGACGACGTATAAACTATATACAGGAATTGTTGCCGACAGAGTTTATAGTCATTTAGAAGAAAACTCAATCATGACAATAGAACAAAAGGGTAATAAAATAAAGTCATATGGAATAAAGGATCATTTGTTGTTAAATAAAGTCATAATAGAAAATTGTAAAACGAGGAAGAATGTAAGTATGGCATGGATTGACTACAAAAAAGCATTTGACAGTATCCCACATTCATGGATAAAAGAGTGCTTAAAAATGTATAAGATAAACCCTACACCATTCGATTACATTACACTGACCATGAAACAGTGGCAGATCACTTTGTAATTAAGCCATGATAAAGGACAAATTATTATCCCAGGGATAACAATTCAAAGGGGGATATTCCAGGGTGACTCTTTGTCACCGCTGCTATTCTGCCTTGCCCTTAACCCATTAAGCTGTCTACTTAACAGATTAGGCCACGACTATAATTTGGTTCCTAGAAAACAACAAAGTGTAGAGACTTCTCATCTTCATTTTGTAGATGATTTAAAACTGTATAGTTCATCAGATGAGGAACTGAAAGCACAACTGCAAGGGGGTTGGTCTTAATAAATGTGCAAAAGCAACATTTAAATCAGGAAAGCTGCAGCACCAAGAAAACACCAGTTTGGGACAGGAATATGATATAAAGGAACTTGGGCAAGAGGGAGTGTATAAATATTTGGAAACTGATGAAGGATCAACAATAAAACATAAACAAATGTGAATAAAACCCAATAAGGAATATTTAAGAAGGCTTAAATTAGTACTAAAAATAGCAAGTCCAAGCTATAAACCAATTTGCTCTTCCTGTCTTAACGTATAGTTCTGGAGTGATTGATTGGTCCCAAAACATGTTGGACAGGTTAGACATGAAAACAAAAAGGATGCTTCATGCTCATCAAGTGATTTATAAACATCAGTGCACATCAGGATTATATATCCCACATTCTGAAGGAGGTACGGGCCTCCTCGAAATTGATTACATGTATAGATCTGCAGTTCTGGGACTGCACACATCTCTGTTGACTTCAAAAGACCCAAATGTAATGAAAGTTCTTAAACATGATGAGAAAAAGTCTAAGATGACTTCCCTGCTTAGTTTAGCAGAGGCATATCAGCATCACGTGGGAATGGAAATCAAAGCAGAAGTAGATAAAGATCAGGCAGCAACTGAATGTGCCAAAAAACAAAAGAAAGAAAGAAAGAATATAAGGTGAAGGGCCAGACAAGAAGGCAAGAAATGTAGAAAATACATAAATATAGCTGCAAGTATAGGAAACTCTTGGAACAACCTTATATTGATCAGGATTGAACACGGGAATGGTTAAGGAGAGGTAAATTAAAAAAAAAAAGATGAAAGGTTAACATTAGTATCTCAAGACAGTGGACTTACACATTGGTTTACAAAGTCCATTGAACATGTGGGAGAAATGGACAAATGTACATTTTGTAAAACAGAACTGGAAACATTTGCACATCTTGTAGCTGGTTGTGATATACTAAAGGCAGAAGGATTGTATTCTGAAAGGCATAATAATGGAGCAATACTATTGCATTGGAAATTGTGCAAACATTATGGTACTGAAGTGGTTGAAAAACACTGGAAACATGAGCCACAAAGAATCATAGAAAATGATAAAGCTTGTATCACATGGGATCACCCACTACCAACAGTTCAAAAGACAGATGCAAGAAAACCAGATATAGTAGTCCATGAAAACAAGACAAAAGTAGCATTGATTATTGAAATTGCTACACCCAGTGACTACAGTGTCTTATGTACAGAAAGACACAAAGTCATAAAATATCAGGATTTGCAGGCAGAAACAAGGACAATGTGCAAGAAGGATACCCAGACAGTTCCAGTAGTAGTGGGGGCAGCAGTTCTTATAAAAAAGAATTTACAATCATACTTGCATATGTTACCAATACATGTAACTCCATACGAATTGTAGAAGGGGTCATTACTGGGCACATTGTGGGTGCTGCAAAGAGCACTTTTGGCTAATATCAAAGATTGAAACAATATCAATTTCATGAACTTTAATCATACTTTGACTTAGGAATGGGGTCCATTCCCATCAAGGTATTAGTAACCCAAAAGACTTGTAGAAATTAAAAAAATATTCTATAGGAATGCGAAGTGTACTAATTGGTTCTCTGAGAGGGAAACTGATGCATAGAACAGACTACCAAATTACATTAAAGCAACTACTAATTTAGATATAATTGTTAAGAACAGCCGGTATACTGGCAGGCTAGAAGGGCATTAATGCCTGTGCTTGAAATATCTGTATGTATGTATGTTTGTATGTATGTATGTATTTATGTAAACATGCATTGATGGCTTTTATTGCAAGAATGGGGAGCATTTTAACAATGCCAAATTGAAAAAAATGATACATGATACACTTTGCATGATACTTTGATCAAGCGCCTCTCATACAATAAAATTGTTATAAATATCTTGTACCTGATTAAGTATGTCTGCTGCAAAATGCACCAATTTGCCAAATTCCACCCCATTCTTCACGGCAAGGATAAAAATAGAAAATAATGATCATTTTTGCCAGCAAGCATTTAATAAAAATGGCATATAATGTAGATGGTCTGAAGTTCAAAAAACTGTAGTCAGTGTTTTTATTTTCTTTCTGTGGTGAGCAAAGAATGAGTTCCTGAAACTGCTTGGATTAGCATCCATGACTCTAGTTAGCAGATGCCCTGATCAAGACTTGAGCAGCAGTTTTCTTTTTCAGTCAGAAACTGTTTTATTATTTTCTGGCATGGCAGACTCATGCAAATATTCAAACATCTGGCCCCAGTTCTGTGTTATACTACTGTTTTTTCCTGCTTTACTCCGTTTCATTTTACTTAAGCTGACATCCAAATTATAGGTTTCATTATTTTAGAATTATAAAACCAAGTAACTGAAGTAGATTTATTTTGTACTCTTGGCTGAGAGTAAAAATAATCAGTATCACTTTTAGTCTCCAGTTACCTTGGTTAGCAAAGGTTCCCTACCAAGTATTTTAGAATAAAACAGTCACTCTGGTGAGTTGTTTGATATTGGAAATGCTGAAGTACTGCCTGGTTACAGAGAGCTGTTCCTTGTTTTGTGGTAACCACACAGAAAAAAAATAAAACTTCATTGCAAGGTCTTTCATTGCAGAGAACCAGAGGGTGAAGTAACTTTGAACTTAATGTGGTATTGAACAGTAAATAATGTGAAGCAATTGAGCACTTATTTATGAAGTGAGGCTACATTGTAGACATTTGTTGTTGGTCTATTTTGGTGAACTTCTTGGCCGGATTATTGAGTCGCATTAGGTATAAATATTTATATTAAGTAAACATTAGTGATTAAAGAACTTGCTCAGTTCGGCTTTCATTTGTAATGTTCAAAGACGATTAATATGCATGAGAAGAATTTGCCTGGTCATCACTTCTTCTGATTTGCTGATATCTCTGAGAACATTGTGTTCAATAGAGACTTGGTACACAAAATGTGTCTAGAATGATAATATGCCAAACTTATCTGTTTGTCATCTCATAAGCATCCTCCGGCAGCTGTAGGATGTACCTGGAAAAGGTCACTTGTCACTTAAAATGTAAGGAAAATAGGTTATATTCATGACATACAAATATGTAGCATGTGGCTGTGTGTGTGTGTGTGTGTGTGTGTGTGTGTGTGTGTGTGTGTGTGTGTGTATACGTAATTCTGTGTGTGTCTATAAACACAAAAACAATGTACAGTTAGTATACATTTTAGAAGACTCAAGTAATTCACTTAAAAATTGTCTAACAGCTTTAAGCACTGAAGTGCAGTGCACCTATCAAGTAACTAAATTATAAATCAATCAAGCTGTACCTTCGCAGAAGTAAACACTTATCCATAGCAGTTATATACATAAGAGCAAAGCTGATTGTCATAAGCACATCACATCATTTAAAGTTATGGCTTATATAGATGCTTAAGCATGGATCTTTGATCCTTAACTTGCACTTTTTTGCCATGTGGTTAAAATTTGAATTCCCTGTTATAAAAGTGAGACAAACACTTGAACTGTAAAGAAACATAATGAGCTACATTGTACTTTTTTAGTGATGATAAAGGTTATCATGCTATATTCAGTCTGTTTATACAAGTGAAATGAAAGTCTAATTCAGCAGTCCTCTCCTGTTATAGTTATCACTATTTTCACATGCTTGTTAACTGCATAAGATTAAACATGTCATTACTTTAGAAACAGTACTTATGAGGAATGCTTTGGGACATTACTGGGGAGAGAATGTATCATATGTTCTAACTGTCTCAACTAAGCTTTATATCTGATACTGGGTAGGTCTATAGTTTAGAGCAGAGCTGTAGCAAGGTTGATTGGTGCCCAGAATAATGCCCCCATTTCAGGGGCCCATTCACAGACTAAAGATGAAGACAAAAATGTCCTTTCAGAGTTAAAGTAAAAAAAAACCTCACAGTTGAGGACTAAAAAACTATTCTTCAGGATAAGCAAAAATCTATTACGTATATACATAATAAGTCTTTGCAGTATCAGATATCTTTTCTAACTGTAACACAAAGCTACCTCCTTATGAGAGTTCGATGACTATCAAAATGGAAAACAAAGATCTTCAGGCTAATCAAAGAGCTACTGTGTATCTAATTAGCTGTGTCAAACACTTGCTAAACTGAAGCAGAATCTTTACTAGCTCCTTGCATCAGTTCATATCCCACAAACACTGAGTGAAATTTAAGCAGACTAAATGATTGCCAGTACTTCTTGCAGAAACTGATTGACCCGTCTTCTACAGTGCTGATTACAGCCTCAAACACCTTGCACCCAGACCAGGCACCCCATACCCCCCTTACTGCAGCTTTGGCTTTGATGGCCTTCCCTGCTACCTTGAGACCAGTTATTTGTTTCTGCTGAAGCTCCTGTATTCATGGGCATAAGCATCCTCTCCCAGAATACATCATAATATCACATGCTGCAGAATGAGACAATCTCCAGCTCTTCTGACCAACATTTTTTTCTGCCACTCAAAGACATACGATCTAATAGAAGAGTTTCTATGTTCAGTGCCTAAAGAACTTAAATCACTGAAGTGTTCATTTGGCCACATTACCATCATCCAACATCTGCACCAGCATTGCCTATACAGCTTACAAGAGAAACACAGCTTTAAGCAAGGACATAAGTACCAGCAATTAACCTGGCTACCCGAAGATGCAGAAGGGAGAAATTTCATGCTTAATGTGTCACAAGATGGGAAGAGTTGAGATCACACAATCATAGTAACTGATAGGATGATAGGAAGACCAATCACACAGTTCTGTTCTGCAGCTGGAGTACCAGTAGAAAGTGAACAATACATAAGTAGATGCTGCGCATACCCTCCTGGAGGTAAATCCACCCATGAGATAGCCTTGTGCTCCCAATATGTCAGAAACTCACCTTTCTTCTGCTTTAGTAGATTACAGGTAACCTATGAAAGGAACACATCTGGCAGCCATCTTGGGGAAGGATCATAGCTGTCAGCTTTTTATCACCAGAAATACGGGCAAAGCAAAAAATAGCTTGAGAAAAGAACACATTTAAAATACTGATGTCATTAACTTAAAACTTCTCAAAAATTTCCAGTTTAAGACGGGGTTGGATCGAAATTTTAAGCCAAATATATGGGTCTTCTTTCAAATCAGGGAAAGTTAAGAGGTATTATGGTATCCCATGGCATAAACACTGACACTCTCAGGTCAAACAGCTGAAGTGGTCTCAAAAATAGCCTGCCCCCACAGACTAGTTTTCAAGTTCCCTGATGTGCTCATTGGTCATGCTTAGGACCAGAGACTATACTTTTCAGACCTCACATTGAGACTGCCAGGACTCCCTATCCCAAACTGAGGAGGGTCAACCAAGGTGGCAACCACTTAATGCAAAAAATCTGGACAAAGCTTGACAAAATGGAGGTACAAATAGGGGCATATTTTAAATATTGCTCTTATAAACTTAGGAAGTTGCTAGAGTAACAGGATTTGTTTTAATATACATTTTCTGAAGGAGTTGCAATCTGAAACTCAAATGTATGTAATTATTTAGTGACTTCAGTCTTGAGATCATCCCAGTGATTTGCCAGGAAAAAAGAAGAACAGGCCAAAAATATGACCCAGAAATATGGCCATTCTCTGAAAATATGTACAGTTGAGAGGTAGTAAGGCCATGTGTGTCAGAGCTCACAGATCAGAACAAAAATATCAGACTGTTGATTAATGTATGGTGGGTGCCTTGCCTTCAAAGCATGAGACTGAGCTTTATGGAATATGGCTTAATGCTGGCAACAGTCCTAAACCAGCCCCATCTTGCCCTGATGTTACCTTTGGCAGGCATATCCATGAGTACTGGAGTCAGCTTACCTGACACCTAATGCTTTCCCAATGTATTGTTAACTTCATGTAAATCAGTAATATATGAACCAGCCCAAACAAAATCTATATCTACAAAAGGGTTTCCTTCACTCTCTCTCTCTCTCTCTCTCTCTCTCTCTCTCTCTCTCACTTTCTCTATTTCTCTATCTCTGTCCTGGTAAGGGAAATACAAAGGCCTAGAGGCCCTTCTCTATTTATCACTGCTACCTACCACCTATCAGCCTTATCATGACTCAGTCAACCCATTTGTTCCATCTCAGCTGACAGTCACTTACGGATGGCTATCTTCCAAGCAGCCACTTGGGGGTGCCTGTTAAGCCTCCTGCGATCCTCTATGGCAGCTAACAGGTTCTAACCTCAGTGCTGAAACTTACAAATACAAATTGCTATGTATGCATGACTGACTATGTTGTGCACTGAGTGATATGCACAACTCCTGATTATGACTCTGACTATGCTGTGCACTGCATGACGTGCATGACTCCTGATTATGACTCTGACTATGCTGTGCACTGTGTGATGTGCACGACTCCTGATTATGACTCTGACTATGCTGTGCGCTGAGTGACATGCATGATTCCTGATTATGACTCTGACTATTCTGTGCACTGTGTGACGTGCACGACGCCTGATTATGATTCTGACTATGCTGTGCACTGTGTGATATGCACGACTCCTGACTGCTGCTGATGCACAAGCCTAGTGCAGGTTATGCACCCAGCCTATGTGTACAGGAGGGAGCTGGGATGCACCCCCCCCTCCGAATGTGTGAGTCATCAGCATTGGCTGCTCATTTCCCCCCTCCCTCCTGAATCAGCCACTGCAGTGCCAGGATCACTAGTAAAGCCTTGGTCATCTAGGTCACAGCCACAGCTTTAGCCCTCTATGAAGCATAGTAAGAGCTTTATCTCTGAGATGGATGAGGACAATAAAAAATAGTTTAAATCAATAGCTGTTATACCTGCTGCACTTATAATTTATAATATAGTTTCCACTAATTATCTTCTTCATTGCCTGATAAACTATTACAGTAACCATTTGAAATGTATGTAGGGACCCACTGCAGAGAGTCCTGAAAAACAGAGATGGAGTGGCTGAAAAACAGACTGACATATACTAAGTCTGAGATGGTAATTTCTCAGAATATTCCCATTTCTCTGAGGTATGGAAATCTTGGAGTTAGTATATATAGGTTCAGTGTATGTGGGGGCTTTCCCTCTTGCAAAAAAAGAAGTTTAAAGGAGAAGAGAGATGCCTAAGATTCACTCTTCCCTTGCATTTCTGGTCACTTTTTTTTTCATTATGATGACACTCTGTATTTCAAGCTTCAAATTTCAACAGGGAGCCCTTATTACACATCGCAAAAGCTGTTTTTATTTAAAACATGGTACACTAGCAATACTCCATGGTCATATTTGGTGACTCAGGTATTGGCTTCATGACCAGGAAGTGTAAATCCTATCATAACAGTGATGCATTGTCATAGTAATCCCAACCTATATTCTACCAGTTTTAATGGATAAACCACATGAGGTGCAAATCCCTCTTTTGAGGGACAACTGAGGAGCACTAGGTTTTTGAAATTACTTGCTAAGAACCATGCAGTATTCAACTGGAGACAGAAGGATTCAGACACTAAAACACAGTTTGAAACTCACTGGCAACAAGTTGCCTTAGTATTCATTGCTAAAGTGCCGAACTATATATAAGGAAAGAGACACTATAATAGACCCCAGAGCCCAGAGTATGATTAATAAATTGCTATGATGTGTACATGTAATTTGCTATAAAGAAACATCAAATGAGCTTTAACATGCAGACTGAAATGAATGGACAGAGAGTATTATAGAGACTTCTGCACACACTGCAAAAGTAAAGAGCAGTTACTGCTAGACAAGTCTTCTGTGCATTATACAGTTTTTGCTTTGTCCTGTGCTGTGAATGCTATCACCATCCATGCTGCATTGTCTTATTTATTCATTTGTGTATGTATCACCACTGTTAAACAATATATTCAATATACAATAATTGCTGCTTTATTCATTTGATGTCATTTATGCATGTAATAGAGCCAATACTAAATGATGAAACTGATAAAAGTTATTTTGTATGTTATACTTTTTTGGTTCATTTATTGGAAGTGATTTGCTGTATAATATTATTTTGATAAATGCTAAAGCCTTTCCCAGGAGACTCCGTGGAAAGAGGGTTCTGCCCAGTTCAATATTCTCAAGTGTCAAAACTAATTAAATAGACATAAGCAATTTTTTATCCCTTACTTCGTGCAATCAGGCCTCCCCAGCCAGCCTTTTACTGACCCATTCAACTCTCCTCAGGGGCAACAGCCATGTGATTCATTCCCCAGTCAGAGTGAGAGCCCTATGGCCTGTGAGAGCTTATCACCTCAATTATTCTTTCCAGAGGTAAGAATCAGCAGTTGGCAGGCCTTCATTCATGTGAGAGTGCCTCTCTCCCAGACTAACTCCCCCTCCCCTTGATGGTTGGTGGCATCCATTTAAGTTGCTCCCTTGGATAACTCATACACATGTTTCCACAGACACCTGGACATGCCATCCGGACATATGTGCTTCACAATCCACAACAGATCAATAGCTGCTAACAGCAATTCCCCAGTACTTCTGTTGAGGTCAGTGGTGCAGAGGGTCACACCACCTTTCCCCCCACTGGATAGGAAAGCTGGTGTCAGCCAGTCACTCCCACTTTCTCAATGTCAGTCCTCCCAGCACTCAGGTCATAAGTCAAAACAGCTCCCCTTGGTCATAGACAGGGCTTTATTTCTCTGAGCCACAGGAGCAAGGCTCAGAGGGAAGTCATTTTAGGAAATTGTGCTGTAGAAAAAAAGTATAGTATGTGGCAGGTGGGTTTTGCCAATTCAGGAGAAGTAGAGAAATATTTCCTTAAAAGAAAGGTATTTAATACTTGTATCAATCATCCCACAAGTTTACTGAAGGGGAATCAAATGTAGAATTCAAAATAATAAAGACAAATGTTGGCAAAACAGGAGAATGCATAACCTTGCAAAGCAGTGTGAACAGTTTAACTAAGCAACCAACTAAATAAATAAATAAATATAGGCGAGTATTTTTTTTCTCTCTCACTTCCTGCAATCAGGCTTCTCCAGCCAGCCCCTTGGTGACCCATTCATACCTCCTCGGAGGCACCAGCCACATCAATCATTCCCCAGTCAGGGTGAGAGCCCTATGGCCAATTTTTTCCATGGCTGAGGTTCTGTTTTGCAGCACATTGCAAGCACTTGCTGTCAGTCATTCAGGTCACCTGGACACAAGGGTGTTAACTGCACAGACTGTTTCCATGCTGTATGTATGTATGTATATTCTGTACTTAGATAGGACAAAAGTATGATATTTACATATGAATATTTAATGCCAGGGTAGACTATATCATGTATTGTTTTACATCTGAAGTATTGAAAATTTGTATATTTTATTTATTTATTTTATTTTATTTTATTTTACATTTGTTGACCGGGCTAGTCTTACTGGACATATATCCGTTTTCAGTAGAGGCCTGGGGAGAAAAGCTCCAAATACACGAAGTAAACAATCATTACAAAAGAACAATAATAAGCATAATACAAAAGTACCAGTGTAGACTTCTTTAACAATTTAAGAAAAACTTAAAACTGACAAAAAGCATGTAAATAGAAAAATAAAGTCAGATAAAAGTAAAATACAAGGTATAGAATATTCTGAAGTTAGATTAAATAAGAGATAGGTAAGCAGAACACAAGGTGGGAAAATATATGTGAGAAAAAAAATGCTAAGGTAGAGTCAATATCAAAGATATAACAGTCAATAATTAAACCTATTATTTAGAGAACCAGTAAGGGGAGAGGGGGGAACTTGGGAGATAATGAAGTCATTTCAGTCAGGGTTAGCACAAGGACATAACCACTGGGATTTTAGATGTTCTTTGATATGTCTTTTGAAAAGGGATGTAGAGTCTAGGTTAGTTATTTCATGAGGGAGTTGATTCCAGAATTTCCCGACAGAGTTAGAAAATAATGAGTCCCCAGCTTTATTATATGATTTAGTCAAGGCCACTAGGAGTTTATTAGCAGAGTGTAGTGTGGATAGGTTTTTATATGGTGAAATTAGTTTTTAAGGCTAGGAGTAGCATCAGGGTAGTGAAGGGACTTATGAATGATAAGTAGTTGTTGATAGAGTATGTGGTTATTTAGCTCTAACCAGTCTAGTTGCTTGAGGTTGTGACAGTGATGAGTTCTAAAGGGGTTAGCAGTAATGAATCTAGTTATACTATTGTAACAGGTAGATAGTTTGGTAAGGTTGGATTTAGATAAGTTTGTATATATAGCAGAGGCATAGAAAAGGGTAGAGATCAGGTGGGTCTGGGCCATGGTTTTTCTGGCTGCAGGGGTAAGAAAGGGTTTAATTCTGTAGAGAGTACCTATTTTTTTGTTAACTGATTTAATGGTATTGTTAATATGGTCATCAAAAATAAGATGGTTATCAATAGTTACACCTAATAGGCGAGTGGTCATATCTGGGTTAATACAGGTTGCATTATTCGAGGAGATAGTGAAGAAAGGAGTTGGAGATTTGTGTGTAGGAGTAAAGAGAAGAAGTTTTGTTTTTTTGGCATTAAGAAGGAGGGAGTGTTCCATAAACCATTTTTCTACATTATGGAAGACTGTTTGAGTGAGGGACTGGAGGGAGGAAACATTATTAGCAGCACAGATTAAAGTTGAATCATCAGCATATTGAATGCAGATGGCTTGGGGTATGTTCAAGTGCAGGTCATTGATAAATAAAGAAAAAAGAAGGGGACCTAAGATTGAGCCTTGTGGAACGCCAATGTTTACTGGGAGTAAGGAAGAAAGGTTGTTGTCCCATAGCACTGCTTGTTGCCTGTTTTGGAGATAACTCCTAAACCATTGAAGAGCTTGTGAACTAAGAGAATAGTGATGTAGCTTGTTAAGGAGTATATTATGGTTAACCATATCAAAGGCTTTTGACAGGTCTAGGAATAGTGCTGATGAGAAAAGATTATTGTTCCTATTATTATTTATAGCGTCAGAGAAGGAAAGGAGGGCAGTTGTAGTGCTATGAGAAGGTCTAAAGCCATGTTGACAATTAGCTAGAAGTTTGTTTTGCAGAAGGTAGTTAAGAAGTTGTTTATGTATGCATCTTTCCATAATCTTCGCTAATGGGGAGAGTAAGGCAATAGGGCGAAAGTTTGAGAATTCAGTAGAGGAGCCCCCTTTGTATAGAGGAATTATATGAGATATTTTCCATATGGATGGAATTTTTCCTTCAGAGATAGTTCTATTAATAAGTATGGATATGGGATAGTCTATGGCTTCAGCAGCAATTTGTAGGTATTCTGATGGAAGTTGGTCTGCGGATGGGGTGCAAGGTTTAAGTTTTTTGAGAAGCTTATAAATAAGAGATGTAGCAACAGGTTGAATGTGAAAGGTATCAGTTGAGGCTTTGGAGGTATTAGGGCAGGTAGTAGTAGATGTGGGTAATGAATTCGCTAGGGCTTGAATGGCTTCTGTAAAATACTTGTTAAAGGAATCTGGGAACTGGGAGGAATTGTCGAGGTCAAAGCCTGACGGGGTAGGAGTAGTAGAATGTCCTGGTTTAAGAAGTTTGTTAATACCTGACCAGAACTTTTGAGGGGTGTGTTGACTTGTTTGTTGAAGGTGGAGATAATATTCCTTTAATACAATAATATTATTGTATATTATTATTGTATATTATTTTCAAATGTTTTTAGCAGTCATCAGATACTTAACTTCTGCAAATGTGGCATTCTGTTTGTAGAGTTATTACAGATATTGTGATGTTACATTTAAATGTATTTATCATAATATCAATTACAAAATGTATTTGTAAACTCATGATTCATAAATAAATCTGTAATATCTTGTAAATGCTGCCACTACATGTACAAATTTGTGAAACAGATGGAATAACCTGTTTAACTGCATGGCACCAAAGAGGTACAAGGAAGGCCGTCTATGGCTATTGCTACCTACAGGATTCACACATATCCCTGCTTTCTTGCATGTAGGACCATACCAGCAGATAACTGAAAAATGTGGCACTAGCTAGACATCCAGTCTGGCATCTAGTCTGTGTTCAGATGTGAATACTATGTTTATACAACAACCACAGCAAAGCTAACCTAACTAGCCAGTCAGATGACTGAAAAAACGCAGCTTCCATCACAAGTGTATATCCATTTTCTGAAGGAAAAAAAACATCAGTTAGAAATCAGTTAATTCTTATGAGCTCATTGCTGTTATAGGACAAGCAAGAGTTGTACCAACATACTTTAAAAAGTGCATTTTCAGTGCAGCATTGCATAATATGATAATGTACTACGGCCAATACATAGTTAGTTAGTTAGTTAGTTAGTTAGTTAGTTAGTTAGTTAGTTAGTTAGTTAGTTAGTTAGTTAGCTAATTAGTTAATTTGGTCTGTTTGTGAATTTTGTTTATGTTTTGTTGAGCTGGTTAGTCCCACTATGTTTATGTCCTATTTTCAGAGGAGTCCTGAGGCGGTTTACTACTGCCTAAAGGAAATTTAGCAACCAGGAAAATGTTCCTATGTTTTTTACTGAGTGGGGGGAAGATTTTTGATATTGAATCAAGATGGAGGAGAGAGAAACTGCTGAGAAGCAGACAATACCAAAATGTTAATGTAGATGCAAAGTGCATCGTGCATGTGTTTGCTGGAGAAGGTTTGGATAGGAGAACATTGAAGCAATTAATGATTGATGATGAGCCTGATGAGAAGGGAGTTTTGTCTTAGAGTGAAGCTATGGAAAAAAGTGTGCTGCAGTCTCAAGATAGTAACATCTTAGATACAATGATGGGTTTACATCAAAGTGTTTCCAAGTACAGTTCTCTGCTAAATGCAGAGACAGAAAAGGACTGCATATTTTTACAAGAAAAGCAACATTCAATTTCAGCTGCAAGTAGTAAGGAGAAAAATTCTACAATATACATTCATTTATGCATTTAGGGAAGGAACAGTTCTGTTACACCACTTCTTTCAGAAAAGTTTGTTACAGCTTGTAAAGAAAAACAAGATGAATCACCCTGGTCTAACTATATGAGTACAAGTATTACCAAGCAAAGCAAATGTAGAATGTTTGTGCAAGTCTAAGTTGATGTATTACAACAAAATGACTTCAGTGACTATGGTGAAAATATGAGTTAAACCACATTCATTAAAAAAGGTTGCAGGTGAAAGGAAATTGTGGACTGGGGCATGGAAAGTTACGGCAACCTTGTGGCTGAGCAAAGTGTGGTATATACGTAGGCAAGGATTCTTACAGATGCACTGTTTGAGCAAGGTTTGTGCTGAAAAGCGGCGATACAATGCTGTGTAAAGTAAGCATGAATATACAGATGATGATAATATGAACATCTAGGCAGCTAGGGGAGCAGTGAAGCCGAAAGTGGAGCAATGCTAAAAAGCTGCAAGCCAAGCATAGTGCTGCATAACAAGTAGTAATTTGTGGAGAAAAGGAATGGTCATGTTGTAGTTAGTACAGATTTTGTGATACTTGAATGTGAACAGCAATGTAGAGGAGCAGGCTGTCAGAAAGTGCAGTCTAATTCTACCTTGCATCATATTGCAAACACCTGCTGTCGAGTGTTCAGTCACCTGAACACTTTCTGGTTCAATGTGGTTCAATGAAATGAGAAGAAAGGGGAGTATAGAACACTAGGAAATGGGGAATATAACATGCAGAAGTGCATCCAGAATGGAGTGGATGGGTTGTAGCATAAAAGGGCAAGAGTAAACCTGGCTAGTTGTCAATCACAGAGGAATGTCAATTTGACCAAGACAATGGTTCAGGTAGGTCAGGGTGGCCAGTAATAGGAACTTCCCAATGCTCTGGTAGCCTGAGCTCATCTGCAATTCACTCCAGGAGAGACACGGTGACAATAACCCAATGGGCCATCACACTCAACCATATTCTGCTCCTCCTTCCTCACTAACAACTGAACCACAGTAGGTAATCAAGCCAGGTTACCTGCCTGAAAGACGTCAGACTGCTCCACAGCAAAGCAATCCCAGCCCTCTCACTTGCTAGAGATGTTGCCACAGGAGGGAGGATGACTGTGACTAACATGCTGTGCAGCTCCATGACTTCATGGCCTGCAGGACAGAGCCATAATGAGAAGAATAACATTAGTGAAGAAGTCCTGTAAACCATAATTCCTTCTTGAACTGTATTATGAAGATCGGAAGTAACCAACAATTCTCTACTGAACTTATCTCTGATGATATCTCCTTCTCTGACAGCCAAGGACATTGGTAATATTTTGCAGACAAATTCTCTTCCAGATTTACACCAATCAACTTCCTATCTGTCCTCCCTATTCCCCTTCATACCTTCCCTTCTGAAATCACTTCAGACTAAATACTTTGGCACTTTCCAGAATTAAAAATACCAGTTCCATGGGTCCAGACAATATCCCTCGGTATGTGATGAGAAACACTACATCCCACCTTGCAAAACCCCTCCACCAACTCTTCAGTCTAGTCTCTCCACTGGTTACATCCCCTGTGGTGCCCTTACATAAATGCATTCCCTCTACTGACCTTGGGAATTATAGTCCTTGTGATGCCCACCACTGGCCCAGTAATCAAGGAACCTCAATCCTCACCACTGGCAACAGTGGGGGACGTACATTGGGAGGATGACAGGTACACACACAGTGTTTCCAGATGCGGCTCTCTGCATCACATCAAGTGCAATTTCCCTTAAGAGCACACAGAGACCACAGTCAGTCTGGGGCTGGTTTCTCCCTCTTTCTCCAAATCCCCAATAAGGCTTCCCACTGGCACAACTATAGAGTTGAGATCTCAGCTGAGGGGCCAAGCCAAGACCTCCAACACTCTCTCTGTCCAACCAGTGCTTTGTGTCCCTGCCCAAGTAGCTGATACACACTGTTTGAGGTTTGGTTTACACACACACACACACACACACACACACACACACACACACACACACACACACACACACACACACACACACACACACACACACACATACACACACACACACACACACACACACCTGGGAAAGACTGGCACAGGTTTAGTAGCTATGCCCCCTTTTGCCCAGACTATAAGGTAGTTATCACTGTCACAAGCCACATCATTATCAGCTACTTTAAGGAGCTTAACAAAGGGTGTCCAATCTTACTGTGTAATGTTACTATCAATACAAATGGTAGTTTGACCAAGAGCAAGGCTATTAGGAGTGGCCCACAGTGTCACAAATAAATATGCAAGTACTTTCAGAACTGTATGTCTCACAAATATCAGCCATAATGAACAGTTTAAATATATTTAATAATAAATAATAAAAGAAGAAGAAAATACTCAGTATATAATCACAGTAACATCAGAGTTCAAAAATCACAGGAAATATTTAAAACAACATGGCAGGACAGTCTCAAATAAATAAAGAAAAACATATAAAGTAAGCTTTGCTATATTCCTGACTATATCTAGAGAATTATTATCTCCTAGTTAACTTATTTACAGAGCAAGAAAGGCAGATGTGGTGAGTGGGTCTTCCAGATGATGTTGCCAGGTCCAAGAAAAATACAGAGTACTCCATCTCTCTGAGAGTTCTTAAATTAATATCCCAAATATTACTGCTGGGATAGCTTGCAGAGTGACATCATTTCTTATCATCTGACTCTATCCCAGGTAAAACCCCCATTGATGCAGATGGTACCATTTAGCATCTACCTGTAAAAATACATAAACAGGGGCTTTTCTTAGATCTAAGGCAGATCCTGGAAATCATAAAACAATAAACACTTCCAACACAAAACAAAACAACTTCTAGTTCTAGGCATTGTGCCTGTTACTGCACTGAAACTGAAAGATAACATCCTTTTATTACATAGCTATAAAGTAATTTAATTTAAGCTATTTTCCTGAAGTTAACCTCCTGTGTTTCAGTGTTCCCTGTTAAAATATATACATTTAAACAGTTACAGTAGTGTATATACATTTCTCCTCTTCTCCAGTAGGGTATACTGTGAATATATTTTAAGCTCAGTACTTTGTAAACCCTTATACACATAACATACAGTTATTTATTTATTTAACATTTGTTTACCAGGTGTCCGACTGGGCCAAAGGCCCGTTTTCAGCGGAGGCCAGGGGAGAAAAGCTCCACATACAGTACACAGACAAAAAACAAGAACTTACAAAAAATATATGAATATATAAATGCAATACAGTTACAAAAATTTTACAAGAGAAAAAGTACAAAAAATTATACATAGTTATAAAAAACATGATAATAAACACATAAGTTTAAATAAGATACATTAATGTTGAACAGTGTAAATGTGAAAAAAGAGAAAGATACAAAGAGTTATTTAACCATAATTATAGAGTGATACAGAAATAGTGTGGGAGGTATGGGTAAGGGGTATTTAAGAAGGGAATACCAGAGTAAGTATACTAGGTAAAGTGGAACCCATTGAGTCTGAGTACATTCAGTGTGTTGGATTGGCATTATAGTTGGACAATAATAAGAGACAAGAGGTAGAGGAAAGTTTTTACCCAGGAGAAATACAAGAGCAGAGCCATTTGTTTCTGAAATGATCCATGAGCAGACATTTGAATTTCTTAGAGTTGTTTGAACTAAGAATATGTTCAGGGATTGTGTTCCAGATTTCTGATATCTTATGTGAATATAGTGACTTGCCTGAAGAATTATTTACCTTACTGACTTATAATACATTTGTAACACAAGCATATGAATCTTGTTGATATTCACAAATGACATATTAGTAACAAAATTCCAGATAGCTGGGTTGGTGGTATCTCCTTTTGTGACATTTCTATATAAATAATATTAATATTCACAGATGACATATAATTATTTACAAAATTGCAGATATCTGGGCTGGCAGTATCTCCTTTCATGACACCCCCCCCCATGAAGACTCAAGCCAGTTTTCCAAGTGATTCCTGAGAAACGTTGCTTGAGAAGGTTGAACCTATCTGGGAATACATTTCCCCATTCCCTGTCTTGAGATTCCAGCTGCCTTGGCATTGCTGACTCCAATACAGTGCTGCACTTTCCTATCATATGTCTGCAACGCTAGGCTCCATCATAGTAGTTTGGGATTTTGCTGACCATAGATCCCCCTCAGACTCCTTCTGCCTCTTACTGCAAATACTTAGCACCAGGGCCTCCCTATCACGGTAAGGTTTCATCATCTTCATATGGAACAGTTTTTGCCCCTGCCTAGCAGCTCTACCATGTAGTTAACATCACTGACTTTCCTTACCACCTTGATGGGTCCCTCCCAAGTTGCCTGCAGCTTGTTGTGTCTGACAGGAATGAGAACCATGACTTGCTGCCCCACCGCATACTCTCTAGCTCAAGCATTCCTATCATGCCAGACCTTTTTCTGCTGTTGGGCTTCTGCCAAGTTCTCCTGGGCCAAGCACATGAGTTCCCTGAGCCTTGTCCTGAGATTTAGGACATATGCCACAACAGACTCCATGTGAGATTCACACTCACCCTCCCACTTATCACAAATCAAATCTAGAGTTCCCCTCATCCTATGCCCATAAAGTAACTCAAAGTGTGAAAAACCTGTGAATTCCTGGGGCACCTCCCTGTAAGCAAACAAAAGATGAGGCAAATATTTGCCCCACTCCCTCTTAAACTAGTCTGCAAATGCCTATAGCATGGTTTTTAGTCTAGAGTTTAACCTCTCAACAAGACAATTAGTCTGGGGATAGTAGGGGGTGGTCTTTAGGTGCTTTACCTCATAGTGCGTCCACAGAAAGGTAGTAAAATCACCACAAACTAGATAAAAGACAAATACCCCATGCCAGATGGCTGCAGAATACCAGTGAACAATAACTTTTCAAGAAATATGCGGAATCCTTGTAAAATATTCCATTTTAATAAAATCATCCACAGAATTTTTTTTTTGGCATGGGATATTTGTGTTTCCACAGAAAAGCCAGCAGGTCTGACATGAAAGTGGCACCTCTGTAAGTCAGTATTTCTTTTGCGAAACCTACCCTGCTGAAAATCTCTAACAAAGCATTTGCCAGCTTTTCTGATTCAATGGAGGACAGAGCCACAGCCTCAGGGTATCTGGTAGCATAATCTACTACCACTAGGATATACTTTTCCCTGTGGAATTTGGGGTACTCAGAGGCCCCACAATATCCATAGCTACCCTCTGAAATAGCTCCTCAATCAGAGGCAAAGGCACCAAAGGAGCTTTGACTTGTCTCCTGCCTTGCCTACCTTTTGGCACTGCTCACAGGTCCTGCAGTACCCTGTTACATCTCTGGAAATCCCTGGCCAGTAAAGGTTCTGCATAATATGTCTCTTGGTATGCTTTATGCCCATATGACCTGCAAAGGGAATGTCATGAGCTATGGCTAGAAGTGCCAAATGGTACACTGTGGGCACTATCAACTGCTGTATTCTCTCACCCTCTAGCCCTCCCTCAGGGGTCCACTCTTGATACAGTAACCCTTTATCCCAGTATACAGATTCCCTTTTTCCTTGCAATAAGGTGCCTCACTAGCTACCTCTCTTAGGCCTTGTAATATATGGTCTGAGAGATGAGCCTGTCTCAACTCTGTCTTTGTAACCCTTCCCAGCATCCCTTCCACAGGAAGTCTGGTATTCTCTGACAGCGGTGCCTCACTGTCAGCCTGGGTACTACTACTCATCTCTGCCATTGCAGTCACTCTGTTCAAGGGAACATCAGTACTCACAAGCAGCTGTGGCTCACCTTCAGTCTCACTGCTACAGTGTAGCTCCCTCCCTGAAGTAACCACCTGACCAGTCCTGCTTCAAGTGTGTGGTCTGCCTGGGTCTCCCCCCAGGCTACCAGAACCACATGCTTGTCTCCAAGCCTGACTGCATGTAACTGCATGCACACCGGGTACTGCATTATCAAAATCATTCCCTATCAGGACATCTTCAGGGATATCCTCAAACACACCTACTTGCTTGCTTCCTTTTCCACCCTCCCAGTCAAGGTGAACCATAGCCAGAGGTATATTGAATGGGGTCCCTCCTAAAGCTCTGGCTTGAGTAGACTGCCCAAGCAAGTAGTGTTCCTCTTTAACCATCGCAGGCTTCACAATGGTTAGGTCAGAGGCTGTGTATCCCTTAGTAATGACCTATTTCCCATCTACTAAGATAGGATAAAACCTCTTGTGGTAGTTTGGTACCCTTGTTGTCTCCAGACAACTTACTGCTGGCATTTTGTCATTCCCACTTACTGGCTTTCCCACCTTTTGTTCCCCACCTTGCCTCCATTGATATCTATATGCTACATGGCCCCACTGGTTACATTTAAAACATTTAAACCTTGATCCTGGCCATGTATTTGAACTAGTGGTTCCCCCTGCTACTGGCAGACTTTGGTGGGGTGATCTAGGCTGCCCACCATGGGTTCCCTTAGACCCATGAGCAGCAGTGGGTATCCCTTTCCTGTGCAGTGATGCCCTGCTTGCTAGTTACAGGTCTCCCCAACTCATCTGCTGTGTTACATTCTCTGTCTGCTAACCAGATTCTCATGTCCTCAGGCAAAGTGCTAAGGGCTTGTTCCCTCACCAAAAGGTCTGCCAGCCCTTCAAAAGTGGTGACCTGACCCCACTCACCCATCTATGACAATAAGTGCTTAACTCAGCAATATATTCACACACACTTTCATCTGCCTTACGTCTATACTCATGAAACTTTTTTCTGTAAACTTCAGGTGTTAACTTAAAACACTTTAATAGACAATTTTTAACATTTTTTTTAAAGAATTACTGAGGCCATTGATAAGCTGCTAAACATCTACGACACTATCCCCCTTGCTGGAATTTTTGACAGACTCTCCCAAATGCTTATTCCATAAAACCCACACTGTTAAGGTTGGCAGAGTTTTCTCTGTACAGAAAAGCATCAGCAGCTGTGTCCCACAGAGTTCTGATATGGGTCTTCTCTTTTTCCCACAGGGCTTTGCTATGGGCCTTCTCTCACTCTCCTCCTTGGTATGCACTTCTCTGGCAGTTGGCACAGAGGGTTAAAGCTGTGCACTGTAGTTCCCTCAGCACTCATTTTCCTACTGTGTAAACTTGAGCAAGTCACTTAACCAGACATTGCTCACAGGTCATCCTTGAAAAGGGACTGTGACTCCAGGGTGTCTACTTAGTTAACTAATGGGTATTATTATTCCCTTGCATAAATGTTGATATAATGGACTTTGACTAACCAAGTTTGCTAATGTTTGCAAATTAAAGGCAGTTATCAAATTCCATTTTAATACTCAATTTTTCTAGCATGGGATATGCTGTGTTAGCCAAGGGCTTACCCTAAATACAAAGAAATTGAGCATAGTTTCCTTTGGTAAATCTTGCTTTACATCCATTTACTACACAGTTAAAATTCTGCGATATCTGACTCAGTCATCAGGAACTTGGGTGCCTTTCTGATGGCAGACTCTGCTTTGACTATAATTTCTCTTTGGAGGCTAGAAAATCCTCCTACCTTACAAATTTGTCCATTTTATTCTTCCCTTATAAGGCATCATTTAATATAATGTCCCTTTTTGGTATGCACCTTACTTAGTGCCTAAACCAGCTCAAGAGACCTCAGGTCTAAGTATCCTTACTGACTGTAATAGACTGAATGCCCTGTTCCCCTACTCAATGTCACACAGACTATAGGGGGAGGGGGATCTCTTCTTAAACTGCCATGATATGAATGACCCAGCACTCTTTGAACTTCATCACTTAAATAGAACCAGTGATAAAGCAAGCGCTGTAGTAGACACCAAAACATATAGTACCACATCAGCAATATAGATAGCATGGCAAGTATCTCCCATTCCTGGAATAAGCTGCCCTTTCATATGACACAACCTTTAAAACCACTCTGGATGACTGGTTGGGCAATCACAAATTTTCACTTGAGATACATGAGGAAAAACTACTTAACGAGGGACACTGGTAGTCCCCCACAAGTACTGGGTAGTGTTGCTAAGTTCCCAATGATCTCCTTGGCCATTATCTTAGTAAGAACCTATGAACTCATGAACATATATGCTATTACTGATGGAATAACTGCCTTCTTTTCTTTTTCTTATTAAATTTTAAGCGGTGTTTCATGGGAAGAATTAATTTTATACCAGCCTATTCATTTGTATGGACAGTCCCCAAAACAGGCTGTTAATTTTTTAGTTAATATATGAACTGACCTTTTTTTTTTCTTTCCTGCTGTTCCTTAAAGCACCTGGTGCTCCCAGGACAACTCTAACAGAGTTCAATGATTTTTTTTTTCATATAGGGAAGGATTATGAGAAGTCACAGGTCTAAGATTATTTTTCTGTCTGGCATATTTATCTCATTTACTACTATGATGAACAATTTGCATGTTTTTCACTATCCATCAGTGGTTTTATGAACTCCACCAAGAGGAGTGCTTTCTATATTATCTCATTAAACTTAAGGTGGAAATATTTTGTTTAGAGTGCTTCATTTAGACAGTTTTTTTCAGTCTATTATTTTAACTTTATTAATGCAAGATTGAATAGTGTAGCAGCATTTGTTCTTCAATAACACCATTTAAGTTATCACACACTATAAGGCACAGTAAGGCAGGATTTTTATGATCCATTTGTGCTGAGAAGCAAAGCATTATGCTTTACCATACCTCTTTTAATGAGTAAGAGATATTTTTAGAAGTTACAATGGGCCATGTTTTTTGCTTACCAAAAATATAATTATTGCTGGGGATTTTAAAACCAGGTTGGGATTTATAAGACACAAACCCTGGAATTCAGAAATACATAATGTCTTGAAAAATCCTGCTCTCAGCAGAATTGTAATATACAAATTCACTGGCCTGTAGCACAATAGCAGTCTCACTGGTGAAGGCTACATGCAAATGCTAAAGTCAGAATGAGCAGTTAATGCAAATCATGTGCTTTTCCCAGGAAATGTTGCCAGCATCAAAATAGCATGGTGCAATGATTCAAACAATATCTCTTCCAAGCTATTGGAGTAGTGAAGTGAAAAAAGAAGCGTACACCGTCTTTTGAAGGGATGCACCCATTCACTTTTATGGCATGATCGGGTCTGTTAGCATTGTAGCACATGAGTACTGCAAATCCGTGTGTGTGTGTGTGTGTGTGTGTGTGTGTGTGTGTGTGTGTGTGTGTGTGTGTGTGTGTGTGTGTGCTTAAAGGGGCATGACTGCAGCTGCCTGGTTGTGAGTATGTGTAACTCTGTGTGTGTGTGTGTGTGTGTGTGTGTGTGTGTGTGTGTGTGTGTGTGTGTGTGTGTGTGTGTGTGTGTGTGTGTGTGCATTTGTGTGTGTGTGTGCGCGTTCGTGTGTGTGTGTGTGAGTGTACATGAATGTTGGTGTGTATGTGTGTGTGTGTGTGTGTGTGTGTGTGTGTGTGTGTGTGTGTGTGTGTGTGTGTGTGTGTGTGTGTGTGTGTGTGTGTATGCCTGTGTTGGTAGGTGCATTGTATGGGTTGCTAGATGTAACACAATTAGGTTTAATATCACTAGTGCTTGATAAAGAGATATTATCTCTTCTATCATCTATAAAATTCCCTAACCATCACCTTACTTTGACAGGAAATACTCAATTTAACAATGCTGAACTTCTAATAACACTCTTAAAAATCAACAAAAGAAAAACTTATTTAACAGCAATTTATATGCCACCACTGATATTGCTGAAAGCATCCTGTATTGGATATCCCAACAAAATGACTATGAAACTATAATATTCGGAGCCTTAAATATAGACTGACAACTCATATATTCCACCATCCCCACTGAATCTGTGAACTTGTTCAACTTCAGACAGTTAATAACCATACCTGTTAGAAACAATAAAACTTCAGGGAAACATTCAACATTAGACTGGATTCTTACAAAGAAACCAGACAAACTGACACAAGTAGGCTGCCTCTCAGATAGCATAAGTGACCACACACTGACATATTCTATTAGAACTCACCGTAACCTAGATAAACATATTATCTATAATCAAATCCTAAATGCAACCAATTTCTGCAAAGATGTTTTCAATGAAACACTAAAATAATACAACTGGAATGTATTTAGAACAATACCACTATAATAACATATTCTTACATATCTTAAATAATCTAGCACCAGTATGTAATAAAAGAGTAAATTCTAACCTGCACTATGGTTGACAAAAGAAACAAAAAATCATGACAGAAAGGGATAAAGCCTGGAAAAATTGGTATAAAAATAGAATTCCAAATGCCTTCCAGCAATTTAGACATCTTAGAAAACTTGCAAAACTCCATGTGAAACAAGAAAAGCAAAGATATTATACCAACTTACAAGACAAACATAAAAGCAGCCAAAAAAAATGTGACCAGCTCTAAATAAACTACTCCACCCTGGCAAGACCACAACCCCCTCTCCAAAAACAGACAATATGACAGATTCTATCCCCACCCAGTTTAATTCTTACTTTATACAATCAATATTATCTCTCTTAGACACTAACACTACTGTCTGCCTTTCTCTACCCCTGTCCAATCAAAACTACCTACAGCTTTTTAGTTTTACTCCTGTACCTACCTCACTCATAAGGAAATTGACAGTTAAACTAAAAACTACTTCTGTAGGTGCAGACCAACTACCATCAGACTACTTAAAAATGACCACAGAAGTCATAGCCTCCCCTGTGTCCATAATAATTAATAGGTCCATAGTGGAAAAATACGTCCCATTACTGTGGAAAAAATCCTGCATCATACCACTGCACAAAGGCGGCACATCTACAGAGTTTAATAACTACAGACCAATAGCGATTCTCTCCCCTTCTCCAAAATGTTAGTGAAATGCATCCATATGCAGCTGATGCAATGCCTAACCTCAAATAACCTGCTCTCAGAAACACAACATGGCTTTAGCCCCAGCACAGCACCATTACTGCTCTACTACATTTTACCAATATAATAAACCAACATAGAAACAGTGATCTGCTTGTGTCCACCATGTTCTTAGACTTGTCAAAGATATTTGATACTGTCTCGCACCAGCAAATGCTCATTTGCTCTCCTCAATAGGACTTTCACAATAGTCCTTGTTGTGGTTTCTTATTTACCTATCTGGAAGGTAACAAACCGTTAAATGGCAACAAACCTACACATCCTTTTAACCAATTACTACAGGTGTCTCTCAGGGCTCTATCCTCGGTCCTCTCCTATTTAATATTTTTATTAACCTCCACACCTCCACTCACCATGCTAGTTCAGTATGCAGACAACTCAACATTAATATGTGCAGCCTCAACAATAAATAAGCTCCAAGACATTCTTTCTCCTCAATAGAAACCTGTCTCAAAGGATCAAACCTCCTACTCAACCCCAAGAAAACTAAGGTGGGGACAGTAAGACGTTGTCCTGTTCGATTCTCAGCTAAAGCGTTTTCTGTATGGAGACATGCGTTTATGGGCGTACCTTCATTGAAGGTTATGCATCAGGGCTGGCAACTCGGTACGTAAAAATCTACTGCCAATCATTAGCGGACCGGAGTTCCGCTGTGGCGAACCCTAACCGGGAAAAGCCGAAAGATACAACAACATGTAGGAATAGTGTAAGTCCTACAGGGAATGTACCTTGGCCGTATCTGCAGCTCCTCTTCGGCAGCGCACTGTGCATATTAATGAAAGTGTGATACTTAGGGAGAGTCATGTAACACGGTTACAGAATCAGTGTAGCGGGGTGTGTACAGTGTCTGTAGATGAGCAACACACCCCCTGCACTGTCAAAGTGCTGAATAATCAGCATATGGTACTGAAAATAAAATTTAAATAGTTTCATTTTTTTTTTGAACAGCTTGGCGCTTAGCAATAGACACGTGCCAGACATCTAAAAACAGAAACCAGATGGATTCAATTATAAATGGAAAGGTCAAGTTTAAGCATAGCTGAATGGATTTGTATGGTGTGCCACAGTATTCAGCAGTACTTAAACTAGTGGAGATATATATATATATATATAAAAGCACAACAGCAACTCACAAAGCTACGTAGTCAAATGTTTAGAGCGACAGCCTCATGTGCATTAAGTGCAGCTTTTGAATACACAGACTGGTTATTTTGTAAATACACATTCTGAGAGTTGTTTTAAATCCTGATGAAATAAATGTGTGATTACACAGACAGGTTATGAATATTATTTTGTAAATACACATTTATGACATGTACACAGACATTTTATTAAACATTCATTTTGCAAGTACACAATTATAAAATATATTATTAAATTTTGCAGTGCTGCACTCAGCTAAGCTCCGTTAAGCACAGCTAAGTATAGCCAAGCAGTGCTTAAACTGGGAATGGTTTAGCAGTGCTTAGCTGGTTTGCACATTGCTAAGCAGTGCAAAGCCATGCTAAGTAATGTCCATTTAAGCATTGTTCAATCCAGCTAAGCTGGTCTGCACACCACTAAGCATTGATAAGCATTGCCTGTTTAAGCACTGCTTGGTTGAGCTCAGTGGGTTTGCACAGTGCTAAGCGAAGCATCACATTTTTTATAAATGACCCAATGGTGGCAAAGGGTGGAAAAACACCCTTATTTAAATGCAACAGGTGGGAATACAATTAGAATCTGATGGAGTTTGATGATGACAGAAACTATTGCAGGAGCTGGAGAGAGTTTCTGCTTCTGGGTGCAATGATGGGGCATTTTGAGTCCAGGGTCATGGTTTGATTCCTTGTAAAATACCACAATGTCCAGCTGCTACAGGGCCTCTACCAGGGGTCAGAATACAAATTGGAGGCCTGGGACTGGCTGACATGTGATCTCACCAATGCAACTGGTATCCCCCACACAGATGAGCAGGTGCGTCACCATTATGATGACCTGAAGCATCATGAGGGAGCTCTCTTGGCCACCTTGGTCCAAGATGCCGGGGTTCGAATCCAGAGACATGTACTACTAAATATTTATAGAAACAGTTATGTATTGTTAATAGATGTTCTCCCCACAGGAATTACAGGTAAATAAATGGTTGTAGTAGCTGTTTCAATGGTTTACTAATTTGTGTTCATTATTAATGAACATCAATATTTGAAGTATAGCCAACACATTAGACATCCTCCATGCCACTCTAGCCACATACTCCCCAGACATAGTAATAATTACTGAAACATGGCTAAAACCAGGTAAAAAAGATGATGAAATACTACCCTCAGGTTACTCCACACTATGGGTGGATAGACTCAACAAAGAGGAGGTGGAGTTGCTATCCTCTTTAAAGACAATCTCACTTTAACTTTCTTTGACTGCAAAACCCCACAACTCGACAGTGCAGACATCATCTATACCACACTAACTATAAATTCAAGAAAAACACTTAATATAATTGGCTGCTATATCCCACCTGGAAATAATGCCCCAACTATAGAACATTTATTGTACTGGGCAAGTAGTACCCTTGGTCAGAAGGAATTCATATTGGGTGATTTTAATTTAAACTGACTTGCATGTGATACAGATCATCCCATCCATCACATAAACTTGCATGGTTTTACACAAAATATTCAAGCATCTACCCGACTAGATAAAGCTAGTAAAAAACAATCAACCTTGGACTGGATATTACTAAATAACTCCTCTCACTCATTCGAATCAGGTTGCCTTCCTGATGGTCTGAGAGACCACCTACCCACATTTCTTATGCAACAACACATATTCCCACCAAAACCTGCTATGTTTAAACAACTTAGATAAAAACATAACTTTAATGAAAAGTGCTTTTTTACAAATGATGTTTGTTAAAATGTTCTTGTGTTAAAAGGTGTTTGTAGTGCATTTCATTTGAGCATTAAGGTGGTTGTATCTTTAAAGGATTATGAAGGGTGATGACAGTATTTAAAGGCTGTACTTTGGATTGCAGTTAGATTCTGATGAAGTCCCCAGTTTAGGGAATTAAAAGGCTCAATCTGTGTCTTTGTATGTTGGAAGAATAAAAACAGCTTGGACTGAAGAGTTTGGCTGACTGAAAGTGTTTCCTACTGCTTCACAGTGTATGTTTTGGACTTTCTATAACTTTAATCTTGACAACTTCCTAGCTGACCTACAAAGTTGCAATTGGACTCCACTCAAATACCTTTACCTAGAAAATGCAGTGAACCACTTCAATAAATCCCTTTTAGATATACTAAATGCACATGCCCCTGTTAGAACCATCAGAGTAAAATCAAACTACACCCCATGGCTAAGCAGAGACACTAGGGCCTTTCTGAAAACTAGAGATAAAGCCTGGGAAGTATGGCGTAAGACCAACACAATTGTTTCTAAACAACAGTATCAGGAACTTAGAAATAAGGCAAAAAAACAAATAAAACAGGATAAAATAAATTTCTATCATAACATTCAAAACACATACCAAAAAAAACCTTCAAAAACTCTGGTCTGCTATAAACTCAATCTTTCACTCAGAAAAATCTACTACACCAACCCCAAACATCCACAACAATTCTGATAGCATAGCTACCATTTTTAACAACCATTTTACTGAATCTATAATTGCCCTTTCCAAACAGCAAACCCCTACTCCTGATACCAAACCACCCAAGTCTACAACTAGCAATGCCTCGTTCTCTTTCTCCCCAGTTCCTACAGCCACTATTAAAAAACTACTCCAGAAATGAAAACCTACTACACTTGCTGTAGATAACTTACCCACTGAATACCTCAAAATTGCTGCTGAATCTATAGCCTTCCCAGTATCAGTCCTTATAAATAGATCCATTCTTGATAACAAGGTTCCTCACCTGTGGAAAATCTCCCATGTAATCCCACTTCATAAAGGGGGACCTTCCACAAAACTGACAAACTATCATCCAATTGCTATTCTTTCACCTCTTTCTAAGCTACTCGAAAGGTGTATTCATCTCCAGGTCATGAAATTCTTACTAACAAATAACCTTCTCTCAAACACTCAGCATGGGTTTTGCCCACCACATAGTACCACTACTGCTCTCTTATCCTTCTCTAAAAATGTAAAACATCACAGGAATAACAACAGCTTTGTATCTGCCATCTTTCTAGAATTATCAAAAGCTTTTGATATGGTCTCCCATTCCAAACTAATAGCTGTACTAACTGAATTATCCTTCAAACCATCTGCCACAGCTTGGTTTAATAACTATTTATCTGGCCATCAACAATCTGTTCTATGGCAAGGGGACCTATCTCCATGCCTTCCTTTATCCATTGGTGTTCCCCAAAGATCTGTCTTATCCCCTCTCCTTTTCTTCCTCTTTACTAATAACCTACACACAGCTACTCCACATGCTTCTATAATACAGATTGCAGATGATTCAACACTTATCTGTGCTGCCACTTCTCTATCAACTCTTCATTCTCAAACACAGGAATCTTTCACTTCTGTTGAAATATAGTTATACAATGCCCATCTAATCCTGAACCCAAACAAAACTAAATTATTACTCTTCCAACCTAACAAGACATCTATCTCATGCCCACCATTTAACATAATAACCAAAGACAATACTGTCATCTCCCCGACAACCCAAACAAAGCTTCTTGGAGTGGAAATAGACAATAATCTAAAATTTGACTTACATATCTCCCTAACAATAAAAAAGTCCATAAGAAACTTGAAAATCTATATAGGCACAAAATGTTCCTGATCAAACTGGCCAAAATTACATTAGCACAAACTGATCTGCTCTCCACTCTACTGTATGCCTCTCCAATTTAAACTAATCTTAGGAAAACTGACCTATCTAAGCTAGAAGCATGTTATAATAAAATTGCTAAGTTTGCATCTGACTGCCCATATAGAACACATCATTGTATAGCTTTAAGGATACTAGACTGGCTTGAACTTCCCAACATTTTTCTTTACAACCAACTCTCTCTAACTCACAAACTTGTAACACAACCAGCCAGAATCCCTGCACTACAAAATCTCATCCTTCCTTACAGTTCCAGCAGACTACTTCACTCTAACAATAATAACTTACTTACCATCTCCAAGGCTAATAACACTGCAGGAGAATCTTTATTTACTGTTACTCATGGAGTTTTTCTCCCCAGGCCTCCACTGAAAAAGGACCTGTGTCCAGTCGGACTTTCCCGGTAAACAAATGTTAAATAAATAAATAGATGTACCAGAGTGTTAATAGCACTGCTCAGCAAGGTGATAAGATGTCAGTATATACAGTCAATAAGTACAATACAATACAGGTTAATAAAACAAATAAAACTGTTTAATCTTGGTGCAGCTGTATGCCTGGTGTGTCTGTGAATGTCTGCTGATAGTCTGACCGCATGCCTAACAAGGACACCATGATAGGTGTAAACTCTTGGTACTGTGCACGATACCTGTCTCTCAAGTGTCATGCTGTCATAGACTGTGATCACTGGTGCCAAATCCCTTGCACACAGATTTAACACACACTTGATTTATGTCAATAGCACAGTCACACTACATCAGTTCACAGTACACCTTGGTAATCATATATGTCCCCCTGACATGTAGCAGTCTACTGTAATTGTGTACCTGTATGTGTTACAGCTTGGCCCATACTGTCCTATACGTATACTTGAGAGGTATGTAGGTGCTACAGAAGCTATAGGGCACATATATACATAAAGTAGGGCACACCTGTACAGTACATAAGAGTATTGTTGCAAACAATATAGCTTATACTGGTAGTAAGGAATGTCTTTTTCTTTCTCCCCCACCCCTTATCTGCATCATAATTTATTATTGTTATACATCGGGTATGGTTTACTTTTAATATATGCTGTTCTCACAACGTTATGTTTCTCCTTGTGTTTTATTATTGTTATATATTACAATGGTTGCACACTAACATAGCTTGTTGAATTGTCTATGTTGTTGGCCTTATGCCATAACTGTTACTGGCATGCTGTTACAAGACTGACTGTTATCCCACTTATTGTTATGTTCCATATGCTATGCAATGGTATGTTACTGGGTTATTTGCAACATCCCGGCCTGCTGTTATAACTAACTTTTAAATGTTCTGTTCATTACTAAACTATACACTTTGAAAAACCTCAACACCATAGCCCGACTGGGTAGGCCGGTTCCTGGCGATCCACCTCCCCTACCTCAGCCAGCCATGGCACTGGGTCCCAGCATGTCTGAGACCCAACCTGGTGCTGCTCCCTGTGCTGGTTCTGTACTGCCTATGGGTGGAACTGCCTCAGGAGATGGTGCCCGTCCTCCCTGAGAGTGGGTTCGGAGTGGGAGTTAAGACCCAGTGACATCTACTAGGGATGGTGTGCAGGATCATGCACTGTGGGTTCAATGATCTACTGCACCAGATTGAGGGCAGACTGGCCAACCTGGAAGGGCAGGGTGACCCTGTGGCCCAGCCCCTACCACAGCCACCTTCGGGCCAATGAAAGAGCAGTGTTGACTGCCCATGGGTGGGGAGCTCAGTCTCACTGCTGCCATCTGAGGGCACATGGCTGTCTGATTCCACACTACTCTCCCCATCCAAGGTGTGTAACCCCCTCATGTGTCATACACCACTCCTGTATGTTGTCTTGTCTGTCTTTTCTGTTTGCAAATGCTACCTCTCCTACCCAACTTACCTCCCTGCACCTACCTATATCTCTTCCCCACCATTCCACTCTCTCCTTAAAAAAAAATGGGCATCTGTCCCACCAAAAAATATCACCCCATACATAGCTCTCCATTTTCCCCCATGTACACTGCATACAATCAATCATTACCTCAATTAAGCAACACAGTTGTGTTGCCCACACCTGTCTCTCTAGGACGTGAGGCTCCAAATTCCAAATTGTCCACAACCAGCACAGCCATTGCTGTACAAGAAATGGAGAGCTATGGTCCTTTCCTACACCAGTCCTGCATATCCCTAACTGCCTTTCACAGTGTTTTTCCCCCTGCTTGCCACCATTTCATCACTTTCCTATCACCCCTTTTTTTGGAATTAGCATGGGTTTAAGCAGAGCTAAGCAGCACAGCACACTGTGCAAACCTGCTTAAAACTGCCTTAATCACCTTCCTATACTGTTAGGCACATTTGCAAAACAATAATCCCTGCCAAGTCTCAAACCCAGGACCCTGTCTACCACAGCACAGTGCATTAGCCCACTAGGCCACTCAGCTCTGAAATAAAACTGGTGTTTCCATAAACATATCCTGATTGACAATGACGCACTGCTTGTACATATAATGGGAAAATTGAAAGTGTACTTGGGACTGTGATGCAGACACCAAACCAGTACACAGCCAAATAAATACTGGCAGATGTATGTGAGGCCTAGGATATTGAGTATAACTGACAACTGCACAGACTGTTGCAGAATGTCCACAGTTTTGCCACCTACTGTTGGTACAGTTGTCACACAACCTATTCTGTGTGTTGAAGTACTGGCAAGTCAGTATAGGTTGAGGTTACAAAATTATGACAGACAGTTCAGTGTTACACATCATACCCATACGAACATACATGTTAATGCCAATCCTGTGTAACAGACTATATGCACGCACATATATCTTGCAAATACACCTGCTGCATTATTGACTCAGTAGCTAAGTTTGCTAAATTCCTATCATGCTGTACATTTTGCCACCCACAGTCCTGGGTTTGAATTCAGTGTGTTGCACTTCAATTACATGCTTGTGGATTAAGCAAATAATGGCTGAGTCCTGCAATTTTAACCAAAACATGTTGCTGCTACTGCATTCACTGCTACCCATCTTAGTACATCAAAGGCCTGTAGGTAGCGACACACTGCACAAATATGTATAGGCTACCTATATATCGCATACCACTGTCCGATTGGCACTGTTACATGACATATGTACCTGAAGCACATGCCTCACCTGGACTGTTATGGGTATCCTCACTCTGGCTATGCTATTAACAACAGAGCTGACACTGCTCACTCACTGACAGATACAGATGTCCTCCAATGTGTTCACACTCCTCAGTAGGACCACTGGGCAAAACGTAGCAGCTGAAGCCTGCAACATATGTGGCAGTATGTTCAGCTACCTGCTACAGAATTACCATACCTCACAACCACCTAAAACAACGGATCCCCACAACACCCATACATAATGGGGTGGGGGGCAATGGTCAAGTGACCGGGACATGTGTCACAGTCTTTCCCTACAAACATACACAACTGACAGACCAGCAGCTACTGCAGCAGCATGCATTCTCTGATGCCTATAATGTATGACACTCACATCTGTCTTCCCTCTTAATGAGCTCAACCCACATTGTTTAACACTAACTTGCCACATAATCAGAAAGTCTGTTCACATTGGCCAAACATAGCATGCAAAACTGTGGACATACCACATAAATCCAACAGAAGACAGTATCGCTACCTAACTTGTGTGATGCTGTAGTCACCACACCTCCATAATGTCCATCTCACAGACTGGGAAAGGGGCCAAGACCTACATGAAGGCCTTAAATATAGCACTGTTGTGCCATTCCATTGGCTAATGAAAGTGCAACCCAGTGATCTGGATGCAATTAACAAGTCTGAACCACAGATTGGTGCACAGGCAATCACCTGTTCATGAGCATTACCTACAAAAGGCAAGCAGCTGCTTATGGTAAACAGGTCCGTGACTTTTTTTACAAAGACAGACTGCGATATCACAACTGATATTCTTCAGGATTTCTGCATAAAAAGGAATACAGCATTCAACCAGGTATGTAATAGAAGTCCCCAAGTAATGGCACGCAGATAGGAGGATGCAGTTATGGGGAATATGGATCATAACAGTAAACCAGTAGTACATATCTTGGAATGATATGTTGCTGATAGTCAGCTGTCCAGCACCTACAGGCGTCAATGTCAACTCTGCCTGCTGTGACGTAGATCACAGCTCTGGCCCTCTGAGGCCCTCCTACAATGGTTGGCTCCTGTACGAATGCTACTGAATTGTGTGTTACACAATAGTGACAGTAAGTAATGGTGCACACAGCTGGCTTATCAAATAATGTACTGTCATTCAGCTCCTCTTAGTCTGTGAATGGCATACAGGAATAGTTCAAACATTGTACAGGTGTCCCTGACTATCCCTGAAGTACTCTGGCTACATCACTTTGTACTCAACATCCATATCTCATCACTTGGGAGGTATGGCTAGCATACCTGGTGACCCCCTACAGCAGGACTTCAGGTCATAAACATTAGTAATGAGGGGAGAAAGGCTCAACCTCAGAGACAGAGTGCAAATATTGAGCTTACAAAGTAAGGGAATACATACAGTAACAGATATTATGTTACCATAATTGTTTTCTGAGGATTCTGGTGTGTGACAGTCAGATTCCTCACAGTCTGAGAACAACCATTATGTATTGTCCAAATGTTTGCCAGACATTCACATTTATTTCTGGAAGAGGGTCCACATATATCAGGCACATGTACACATTCTGCAAACATTTGTTTACTGCAGACATTGGACATCTACAGAGAAGATAACCTACAGCATGTTTGCAGTGCTGTCTGTAATTGCGGCACATGGATGTCTCTGGACTGTCCCCTTATACTTGTAGTAACACTTACCTATTTGTCGGATGGTGGCTGTATGACATGGTACTGGGATGCCACCCATAGGGGACACACCACAGTAGACAGCATTGATGGGAGTGGACACATAACAACACAGTCTGTCACAGCACACAGGGCCATAATCAGTATTAATAGGATTATAGGATCATAGGAGGTTACTACCCTATTGGCCCTGAGGCCCTTATAAGCCTAGCAAAGGGTTTAGCCCATGTTTATAGAAGTCAGCACCTGGTGCCCCAGTCCAACAGGGACATGGGTGGAATCCCAAGGGTGTAATTCCTGTTTCACATCCAGTTATCCAGGTTGCATTAGAAAAGGGGTAAAGAGGTACTCTAAACAACTCTCCACGTGGAGATGGAGTCTATTCCACAGATGGAGGAGTCACTGGGACATAAATCTGTCCCACCAACAAGTCCTGTTGATGTCACATAGCAGGTTGAGGTACATGTGCAGGTTAATCGAGTGGAGCTTCACTTGTGGATATGCAGCAGTCACATCAAGATGGGGTCCGTGATCGCCTTGTATGCCAGGCATAGATCACCTCTGAGGAGTCTGTACGAGACTGAGTAGAGGGATAGGGCTTTTAGCCTGTCAGTGTATGGTAGATCTTTGAGGGCCTGGATTCTTCTGTTGAGGAACCTCTTTGGTCTCTCCAGGTGCTGCATGTGCTTTGCAAGGTACATGCTGAAAGGGGCATTGTACTCAGTAATGGGCCTCATAAGGAAAGAGTACAGGGAAGTCATGACCTCCTTGTCCTTGGATGAGATACCCTTACTTATGAGGTGGGTCATGTAGAAGGCTTTCTGTACAATAGACGTAATATGGTGGTCAAACATCAGGTTACTACCAACCTGAGTGCCCAAACCTTCACGACTGCTTGTGTGCCTAGGACATTATTATTAATGTGATAATTTGTGGGGCTGTCACTCTCCCCAAAGGGGATGATGATGCATTTTGTGGTATTCAGCTTGAGGCCATGTTTCTGGCACCAGTCATTTGTCTGAGTAAGACCATCTTGGAGGATGTCCACATCACTAGTGGATTTGGTGACAGCACCCAGCATGCAGTTATCTGCACATTTGGTTATCCCTAGCCCACTGTTGTTGCTGCCCCTCAGAAAAAGTATCCCAAATGACAGAGGCCCCAAGATAGAACCCTGAAGTGCACCGCTTGTTACGGGTCTACTGCTTGAGGTGGCCTCCCCTATTTGGACTAGGTGGGTTCTATCAATGCGCCAGTTTGCTACCCATCTGTTAACATATGATTGCTGCCTAGTTCAGAGAGTTCATTTATTATGGCCAAGTGTGGAATATTGTCAAAGGCTTTGGCCAGGTCAATGTAGGTGGTGTGCGCTGTCTTCCACTTGTCCATGGCTTTAGTGACTGTCTCAAAGAAGTCGACCAAATTTAAAAGACATGATCCCCCCTTGACAAAGCCAAACTGTGTTGGATCGAGTGTGCGGAGGTTGCCAGTGTCCTTGTTAATGAGGTCCATGATAATCCATTCCATGGCCTTGCAGATCAGGCTAGTTAGGCTGATGAGTCTATAATTTTCTGGGTTGGTGGAGGCTCCACCTTTGTGCAAAGGGATGACAATGGCTGTTCTCCACTCAGCTGAGACAAAGCCTGTAGTCAGCCTTTGGTTATATAGGGTGCCTGATGGTGCTGCAAGTTTCTGCTTGAGTTCATGTAGGATGCAGCCTGTGATGTTATTGGATCCCATGGAAGCTGTATGTTTTGCCTTTGAGAGAGCAGTGATAACCTAGGGGCAGGTACTGGGGATGACCTGATCCTCTGATGGGGGGACAGAGGGGTGACGTTTTCAATGAATCTGTCAGCAACATAGTGGCAATAAATCATGCATTTTCCTGCTCATCTTCCTCTGTGTGCTATACCTATGGCATTTGTATATGTGGTGTCCTTGACCACCACTTCTGAACAGATCTGGGTGCTTCCTTTGAGGAAGGATGTGCAGAAGGAATTATGATTGTCTGTAGTAGATGTCACCAATTTGGAGTCAAAGTTTGCTTTGGAGGATGTCGGTAGTGTTCTTATTTGCTTGTTCAGGCTAAGGAGACATTGCTTCCAATTGGGCACTTGTTCATTCCTGGTCTTTGACAGTGATGTTTTTCTGTTGTTATATGGTTTATTTATTGCATATGTCCACCAAACAGGTTTACTTACCTGATGTAGTCCTTTCAGGTATTCCTGATCCCATGCATCTGGGTGTACTTTCCGACAATGAAAATTCACTTTTTCAAAATGGGAAAGTACATCCCCACTTAAGCAAAACTGCACTTTAATGCAAGTGCAGTTTCGCTTAAGCTCACTAGACTGAACCTACCGCATCACAGTGGAGGACATTGAAAAATGGGCTATGTCCTCCACCGTGGTGCAATAGTCATGGACCTTAGGGTTAGGGCATGGGTCAAGGTAAGGGGATAGCCCTACTAACTATCTCCTTACCCTAACCGTGCCCTAACCCTAACGTCAAAGACTATCGCACCACAGTGGAGTACATAGCCCGATTTGGAATGTCTTCCACTGTAGTGTGATAGTCACGGACCTTAGGGTTAGAGCGCGGGTCAAGGTAAGGGGATAGCCCTACTAACTATCCCCTTACCCTAACCCATGCCCTAACCCTAAGGTCTGTGACTATCGCACCACAGTGGAGGACATAGCCCGATTTGGAATGTCTTCCACTGTGGTGTGATAGTCATGGACCTTAGGGTTTTGGCACAGGTCAAGGTAAGGGGATAGCCCTACTAACTATCCCCTTACCCTAAGCCGTGCCCTAACCCTAAGGTCTGTGATTGCTAGCCCGTTCGGTCTAGCGAGTTCACTGGAGTGCACTTTTGTGAAAGTGCACTTTTGCATTAGTGTGGGTGTACATTTGAAGTATGAAGTAGTGAATTTTCATTCTTCAAAAGTACACCCATGCATCTATATAACTGCTCATACACTGCTTTGGTGCAGTTTTGGATATTGATACCAGTTCCTACAGAGGGGTAGGGGACTGTGAAGCTGTTTATACTATCCATCAGGAGCCTGTAATCAACATTGGAGACATTGTTATGTCTGACCCTAGCTAGATGGGTATTGTGGGAGATGGTGAGTTCAAAAGTGACCACTTTATGGTTGGATCTTACCAGGGAGGATGATACTGTAGGGATGCTGCAGTGGTTACTCATGTTCATAGGTTCATAGGTAGGTACTAGTCTATTGGCCCTAGGGCCTATATAAGCCTAGCCAAAAAGGTACCCTGGCTTTCGCCACCCAAGAAAATTATTTTCCTGTGCCCCTGTCGAGCAGAGCCACAGAGGTGATCCCCGGGGTGAATTTCCTATTTCCCATCCAATCATCAAGATTTTTCTTGAAGAGTGCTAATGAGGAGCTTTGTTTGATACAGATAGGTAGTTTGTTCCAGAGTATGGGAAGTCTTTGGGACAGGAATTTATCCCTCCAGCATGTTCTGTTTATTGTAGTGACAAGGTTTAGGTCCCTAGAGCGTATAGTTTGGAGGGATTGGTATTTCTTTAAGTGGAGCATGTCTAACAGCTCTGGGTTTGAAATAGCTTTGTATGTTAGGCAGAGATTGCCTCTGAGTAGGTGATATGCGATGGAGTAAAGCTGGAGTTTTTTGAGACAGTCTGCATAGGGCATCTGTTTGAGGCCTATAATCCTCTTTCTGAGGTATTTCTGCGGCCTTTCCAGTTGTTGTAGATGTCTTGTGAGATACATACCAAAAGGGGCATTGTACTCTATAATGGGTCTAATGAGTGATGAGTAGAGGGGATCAATGACCTCTTTTTTCCTGGATGAGAATCCTTTTGTGATGAGGTGTGCCACGTAGAAGGATTTCCTGACTACTGTGGCAATGTGATTATCAAAGGAGAGACTACTGTCCACCTGTATCCCAAGGTCTCTTATCACACTTTTGGTGTTAAGTAGACTATCACTTCTGTGGTAGCTCATGGGTACAAAGTTTTTACCAAAGGCGATGACAATGCACTTTTTGGCATTGAGCTTGAGGCCATGGCTTTGACACCAGGCATCTGTTTCCATGAGGCCCTTTTGTAGGATGTCCACATCGTTAGGAGTTTTGATTATGGCTCCTAGTTTTCAGTCATCTGTGAACTTCATTAGCTGAAGACCTTCTGTGTTAGCCTGTACTTCAGAAAAGTAGATACCAAACAGCAGAGGACCCAGGACTGATACCTGTGGTACTCCACTTGTCTCTGGTCTGAAGTCAGATTTGGAGTCTGCTACTTTCACAGTGTGGGTTCTGTCAGTAAGCCAGTTGGAACCCATCTTGTGACTTAGGGATTTATACCTAGTTTAGTGAGTTTATCTATCTTTATAGGGGATGGTGTCAAAAGCCTTTGCAAGATCTAGATAGGCTGTGTGAACCACCTTACCCTCGTCCACAGCTTTTATGACTGCTTCAAATAAGTCTATTAGGTTTAGGAGACATGATCTGTCTTTTACAAACCTAAACTGGGTGGGGTCCAGAGTCTGGAGATTACCAATGTCTTTTTGTATAAGATCCATGATGATACATTCCATGGCCTTGCAGACCAGGCTCGTTAGGCTAATGGTGCAATAGTTCCCAGGGTCCGTGGTGGCTCCCCCTTTGTGGAGTGGGATAACTGTCGCTGTGCACCATTCAGTGGGCACAAAGCCGAGGTGAGGCTATGATTGAGCATGGTGCTTAGGTGGGGTGCCAGTTCATTCTGCAGTTCATCTAGAATGCAGCCTGGGATGTTGTCAGGTCCCATGGATGCTGTGTTCTTGGCTTTGGAGAGTGTGGTTTTTACCTGTGCAGCCATGATTACAGGAACTTTGCATTCTTCCGGTATAGAGATGGGCCCAGTAGGGGGTGAGAGGGGGGTAAAGTTAGCACTGAACCTATCTGCCAGGGTGTTGGCAATATCAGTTGGTTGTGGATATTTAGTGCCATTATGCTGTAACTCAGAGCAGATCTGAGTGTTGCCATTGAGATTCTTGACATAGCTATAAAATGCTTTTTGGTTGTCTTTAGAATCAGTGGTGATTTTGTTTTTGTAACTAGCTTTGGAGGATTTTATGAGGGATCACAGCTTTTTACTGAGGCTGACCAGGGAGTTCCTCCAATCATGAGATTTTACTCTTTTTTTGCAACAGTTTCTTTCTTCTGTTGTAGAGTTTGTTTATGGCAGGGGACCACCAGATTGACTTCCCTTTTTTGGAGGATAGCATCTTGATTCTGTTAGGGATAGCACCATCCATGCACTCGTGTAAGTGCTTATAAAGTGCATTTGTGTAGGATTCAGCAGTTGTACCTCTGTTGTCCATCTGCATGGGTGTTGTGAAGTTTGCCACTTCTCTCTTAAGAAGCATGAAGTTGGCTTTGGAGAAATTCTTTACAGTGGTTTCCCTAATGGGGGGTGGGGGCGGGATGTGGATGTCTACGATGATTAGCTTGTGGTCGAATCTGACCAACGAGGAATTGACCTCTGGTATGGAACACCAGTTGCCCATGTTGGTAATGACCAGGTCTAGGATATTGCTGTCCCTGGTGGGGGTGTGGGTAAGGTGATCCAAGGCATTGTAATTTATGAATTCCAGAAAATGTTGAGCAAAAGAGTTGGTACATGAGTAGTTTTCCCAGTTAATGATGGAGTAGTTGAAATCGCCCATTATTAGGGTGTTGGGTTGTACCCTAATATTTTCCAGTGTATCACGAAATGAGGAGTGGGAATCCTGGGACATGGTGGGGGATCTCTAGCAAGTTACAATTTGGATTGTGTTCTTGCCCAGAGTTAGTTGCACTTGGATTATCTCGGATGCATTATGCTGAGCAACTAGCCTGGAGGTGTGGATATCCTTAATGAATATGGACACGCCTCCGCCTTTAGTGTTTTGGTCAAGGTTAGGTGGTTAATACTATGTCCAAGATATTTACACCTCTTGTGGAGGTATCATCTAGCTGTCCAAAAGTGTTTGCATTGACAAAAATCTATGAATCTCTGGCCATTTCTGTTCTGGTATGAGGAGTCCTTCAAATCTATGTTTGGGTACTTAAAGTCACCCAGGATAAGGGTGAAGGGTTGAATTCTGATAGAGACGAACAGGTCCATATAGGCGGAGTGGCCATCTTGAGTCAGATTTTGGGGGCTGGTAGCTAGCTATGATTTCAATAGAGGTCTTGTCAATGGTTAACTGCACCTTGGGTGTCTCCTGTGCATCATACCGTTTGATCAGCCTGGAGGTGTGTATGTCTTTGATATATATTGAAACTCCACCTCCTTTGGCTTTACTGGCCACAGTTTGGGGTCTGAATGGATGATAGGATGGGTAACCAGGTAAGGCTGGGGTGCTCTCTGTAGCTGTGAACCAGGTTTCTGTGACTGCACAGATGTCAGCATTTTCCAGGGTTAAGAATGCTTGCAATGAGTGCAGTTTCATGTTCAGACTCCTACTGTTTAGCAGCATGACCTTTACATTGTGTTTTTTTGACAATTTTATGTTGGTAGTCTTAAACTTATCAGTTCTCCTAAAGAGGCACTATGGGGGAGGCAAGAACCTTTGCCAGCAGCCTGAAGCCCAGGTGAGACAGATGCAGACCATCTCTGCCAAAGCATCTTGGTCTGTCAGTCATATCCTCCCATGCTGTCAGGTACTGGCTCACCCTGGAATGGCACCAGAAACACAGCCAATTGTTAAAGTCAATCATTTCCTGTTTGTATTGAGACATCATTCTGGGCGATACAGAATGCTGCTTAAGGCTAGGGACATACCTGCCTGGGACACATAATCAGCAAGCTCAATCATGTGTCTCTTCATACAGTCCAGGGAGGTATGTCTCATGTCATTCATGCCAACATGGACTATGACAGAGTCATAACAGTACCTGTTGCTGAGAGACTGCAGTGTGTATGTGATATGGCAGATTATGGCACCTAACAGACAAATAACCGTGACTTTCTCTTTACCCAGCTTGCTGTGAGGAACATGTGTGTGTCTCACAATGGAATCTACTATGACTAATATGCTGTGTTTATGGAGAAGCCTTAGTAGATGTGAGACACAGATGTGTGAACTATGTATAGTATGAGGTGTGGAGGGGTGTGGAGATCGGGTGTGTTTTGCCTCAGAGGTCTCCTTTGTTTGGGTATGTTTATGTTGAGGACCTCCGCATATGTGGGTATGTGTTGTGTAGGTGTGGGTGACGTGTGAGGTGTACTGATTGTGTTGACAACCTTTTCAGTGCCAGATATACTGACTTGAGAGGAAGAGAGCATGGACTCTAGGTTCCTAATGTAATTGCATCTCTCACAAATTGTGTTCCTAGGTGGTGGTAGTAGATGGCTGTCCAAGTACATGTGGCAGGTGCTACACTGTGTGAGGATGCCCATATCAACCAGACTGGCAGGAGAAACTGTAGGACATTGTCCATCCATATTTGCCAGAATCTGAGGAAGAAAGTACAGGGAGATCTATAGGGTGGGCCTAAAGTCCAAGTGCTCAAACCAAAAGTATGAGGCTTACAATAACAAGACAGGGTATAAACAAGCAGTAATAAATGCAATAGAAAAGAACCAGTTGAACACGTTAGAGAACAAGTAGCAAGTATCAGGAAAAAGCAAAATGAGCAGGAAAATTCATGATTTATTGCCACTATGTTGCTGATAGCAACATACATACTGTGTTGATAGATGGTGAGGTATTGCGTGGTAGTTAGCAAGGATAGTGCTGAACAATCTGGATGTGCATGGTGTGTACTTAGTGGAGAGCAATGAACATGGTCCTGTGACACGTTCCTCTCTTCTTGTCTTTCAGAAAGCATGTACAGACAGAGGCAACTACCTTTTTCTGCTGCCGAAAATGAAGTGATCATGGATGGGCTCAGACTCCATCACCACATCCTGCTTTCTAGGAGTCACCAGAATCGGGAGCAATCTGCTGTACTGTGGGCTAACCTTGTCACATCAGTAAGCCAAGAAGGGCTACAGGAAAGTAGCTACAAGCAGGTCCAACACCGGGAGACCAATATGACAAATGGCTGCTGCTGTGGCCAGGGACCGTACTGCCACCAATGGAGGACCTGCAGCAGAACAACCACTCTCAGTCACAGAGGAGTTCCTGGTAAACCTGGCATCAACCACCAGCTCCCAAGCATCCATCACCCCATACATCATGGAGGTGGGTGGCACAGCTTCCACAGCAGAGGAGCGTCCAGGTAAGCCTCCTGTGTTCATCACTGTAATACTGTAGCAGTAATTATGGCAGCCTCTGCATACCAATACACAGATGTCAGGTCAATCTGCATGTGGTAGGGGGAGTTTGTAATGTACAGTTGTGCACACATACTCAGAATGTCAGCAATGTGGGCAGTATCAGAGTTCCTACTGCACATTGATATACACACATATTATGCTGTAATAATGCCACATTTGTGTTTGCTGACAATACCTCTCCCTCACGTTTCTATAGGTACATCTGGTGTGCCAGAGTCCAATATCCTGTAGCAGGTGAGTGTGAAACTGTTTTGTTATGGCTCACATATACCCTGTGAATGTTAAGGGCAGCCATTTTGCCATAAATACAACTGTTATGCTTAGCCAGAGTATAATACTTGTATGTTCGGTTTTGGAGGGGTTCACTCCAGTGCATTGAATTGGTAATCACAGTAGTGAATTTGCAGGAGCTGTTACATATCTGCACTTATTATTGTGAAGGTCTATGCAATCTACTATATCAGGGGCAATAGTATGGTGAAGACGGGTGCACTGTGTTGTAGGTGTAGGTCCATCACATACACTTACATATCACTTATCTCACAGGTGTATAGTACTGGCAACATTAACTGGACGTGTCTTGTCTGTGTGTTTTCTGGTCTGCTTGTGTGTTGTGCATGGGATCAGAAATAAGATGTGGTATGTATAATGCAGCTCTGGCACCTCACCTGTATGTGTGTGTGTGGATCAGCAGACATAATAGGGCAGGTATTAATGTAGGTATGTTATCTTCCTTCTCACAGGTGACCATGAGGGTTGGAGTGTGTTCCCTCACAACCTGATGTCAGTGTTTCATCGGACTCTGACTGATGATAATACTGGCCATTGTGAGACACAGGTGTGGTTGTTGGGGGCTGAATCTGCCCCATGGGTTAACATCCCACTTCCCCCCAAATTTATCCACACACAGTAAGTATGCCCACACATACCCAATGCCCTGTGGCCACAGATAGTGGACAGTCAGAGTTGGTGGCATCAAACAGGAGAGTGTGGCAACTATGGCATCAGTGACTATCAACACTAGCCATAGAGCTGAAGAGGTCCCACACAGGCAGATTGACAGGGGTGCTCGAAGGAGGACTGCTGCCCATCCACCACCTGTCACAGGTGTCACATCATGAGTCACTCTACGCATGTTTTGGGCCATCATGGAGGCACAGGCATATTCCGAATGCAACACCAGATGGATGCTCAGAATCATGGATGCATCACTGCCTGGCAACCATGACTCCATCCACAACATTGATGATGCCATGCATCACTTCACTGATGTAGTGGACAGATGGTGGGCTGAGACATTATCAGTCCTTGACGCTCATTGTCTGTGCTAGAACATGTAGTGAGAGTAGGGTGTCAAGCACATGGCCATAGGTCAGCAACAACATCTGCTGAGAGTCCACGTGGCGATCCACACTCACACTCCCATAGTGGCAGTACCTCCAGCACTACAGAAGGGGGGGTGCTGTCCACACCATGATGTGGCAGGCCATGGGCATGTAGTTCTAGGTGGTCCTGTGAGAGACATGGTCCCAGCAGGCACCAGTCACCATCAGCGACTAGTACTGCATCTGACCCTGGGGATGGTGGTGCCAGTGCCACTCCTGGCACAGCCAGTTCCTGTGTTCATGGCTGGAGATGGTGAACTGTCCAGTCTACCATGTTTGGTCCACTGTTGTCCAACATACCCACATGTAGGGCTAGCACATGGCTTGACTGTACACACACAAACATTCATACATCAGTGTCACATGCAGATCACCAACAGACACACACAGCACCTCTCCATTGCCCAGCTGACCACCACCCTTTCCTGGCCCCCACACATGATGTCAACTCTTTGGCACAGACTAGGCCTCTGGCACCCCCACACCACACCATGTGCATGTGATGATACCTGTGCCACATCACTGCCATCCATAACATCAATGCAGGGACATGCAAATATGGGTCTGATGCACAGGGTGACTATAGTGCATTACATTACATTGTTTACTGGGGTTCTGTTATGCTATGACAGGTGCTGTCTGCTGGCATGTGTCATGAGTACCCATTAACATATTGGCTCCTTTGTTGCATGATGTTAAATTGGCGGGCGTGTCGCAGAATGACAGCTGTCTCTCAGAACTTTGTATGTTTCTGCTGCAAGGGTCTGAGTGACTATGCTGTGGAAACCTGGTGGTGATACAGTGGCTCAGGATGGCATGGTAGTAAAGCAGACATATGACATCAGCAAGGTAAGGTTTTATATGTGCATGGTTAACCAGGTGCGTCTGTGTAGAGCAGTGTGTCAGGGGCAATGGGGCGGACAGTGTACTACTGCATGCATACCCCATGACAAAGCATGCCACCCTTGATATATGTCACCTGAGTGTTCTGTACCTACAAATGTAGGTGGTGGGAGATAGCATTCATGCCTATGTAGATGTGGGCAATTTAGAAGCAGCAGGTACTCACAAGGCCAGCAGTAGATAGCATTTATGCCTAGGTAGAGGTGGGCTATTTAGAGAAAGCAGGTACTCACAGGGCCTTAAAATGTTTAACCATTGCACACACATAGGCAAGATTGACACACTGCTGCAAGGGGGTATATTTACATACATGCACGCACACACTCACAGAGCTGGTCTTCTCAAGATTTGAACCCCTAGCTATTTAGCTATAGATACTGCAGTACTATGTACTAATTGCATGTGCCACGGAGGTTAAGTGTTGTGAGACTATCTGCAGTACTGTTAAGGTGGATTACATCAGCAGGGCCTGTAAAGGAGACCGATGGGGGGTCGACAGGTCTTGAAAATGTGTACCATTGCACACAGATAGGTGAGACAGACCCATTGCTGCATTAACACACACACGCACACACATGCATACACACACACACACACACACACACACACACACACACACACACACACACACACACACACACACACACACTCTCTCTGACAGAGTCGCCCTTACTGAGAATAGAAACCCTACCTATTTATCTGTATGCACTATAGCACTACATACCTATCACATGTGCCACACAGCTTATCTGTTTTGAGAGTGTCAGCCAGTGCTATTAAGGTGAATTACATCAGGAGCCCTTATACAGGAGGCCAATTGGGAAGTCTGTCAGGTAGGTATAGGGCCTGAAAATGTTATATTATTGAACCCAGATGGGCAAGAGATGCACCCTGCTGCAAGGGATATATTTCCACACTCACAGAGTTGCCCTTACTGAGAATAGAAGCCCTACCTATCTAGTGATGCACAATATAACACTACATACTTATTGCATGAGCCACGCAGCTTATATATTTCAAGAGTGTCAGCCAGTGCTGTTAAGGTGAATTACATCAGTAGCCCTTGCATAGGAGGCCAATGGGGAGGTCGACAGGTAGGCACAGGGCATTAAAAAGTGTAACCATTACACAGAGACAGGTGAGACAGACACACTGGTGCGCGGGTGTATATTTCTACACACACACACACACACACACACACACACACACACACACACACACACACACACACACATTTTTCTGTTGTGAGATTAGAACCCCTACATATCTAGTAGTATACACTAGAGTACTATGAACATTTCACATGAGCCACAGAGCTTATCTGTTTTGAGGTTGTCAGCCAGTGCTGTTAAGGTGAATGACATAGGAAGCCCCTCTAAAAGAGGACAGTGGGGAGGCTGGTAGGTAGGCATGGGTCTTAAAATGTATGACCATTGCACAGAGACAGGTACACTGCCTCAAGGAGATATATGTACAGATACACACACAGTTGCTTGTTGTGAGATTAGAACCTCTACCTATCTAGTAGTATATACTACAGCACTGTGTACTTATCGCATGTGCCACATAGTTTATCTGTTTTTAAAATGTCAGCCAGTGCTGTTAAGGTGGGTGACATCAGCAGGTGTTGATAGGGAGAACAATGTGCAGGAGTACACTACTCACAGGGCCATAAAATGATTTATTTACCATGGCACTGACAAATTCCAGATGGCCATGTCTGTACCGCTGTTAGGGAAATATCTACACACACACTGGTTAAATCTGCTGTATACATGGCTGCTGCCACAGTACTTGTGGACTATGCAAAGTGGCCTTGTATTACACAGCATGTGTGGCCTGCAGAATGAACCTGCTTTATGGTGTTTGTGTATCTAGTGTCCTAGCAGTGGGGTACATGTTAATACCCCTGCTATATGTGTTTAGGTACCAGTTCCACCATGTCTGCCCAGTTGCAGTTTGCTAAGTGGGCAGTTGGCCATTCACAATATGGCCTGTCCAAGTCCTGTGTTGATGCCATTGCACATTACACAACCTGCTCACTGTTGTCTGTCTACAGGCTGACATTCCACAGGCAGAGGGTTCTGTGTTTGGGCAGTTATGTCATTATGCAGCCTTGGTCTGTTACCATCAAACAACTGCTGTGTGTGTAGGTGCAGATAACCCCAGCATTCTGCATGTATGTGTGGACATTCATACATCCCCATATACGTGTGTGTGTGTGTGTGTGTGTGTGTGTGTGTGTGTGTGTGTGTGTGTGTGTGTGTGTGTGTGTGTGTATATATATATATATATATATATATATATATATATATATATATATATGTATATATATGTATATATATATATACACATATATGGGATGTAACTTTAGCTGTGTGTGTGTATATGTGACTGTGTTATATAGATATATGTGGAGGGTCTAAATCACTCTACACCTTTAGGTAGCTATAATTATATATATATATATATATATATATATATATATATATATATATATATATATATATATATATATATAAAATATCTGTGCCACAAACTGATATATTGAGTAATCATGTGTAAGGGGGATAGGGAGAGACAGATACATATATAGAGCTGTCTGTATGCACACACATATTTTCATATATCAGTTCCTCAGGCAAATGAGGCATCAGACATAGGTTCAAGTTAGATAAGTGTAGGAGCATGCCCAGTGTGACTATCAGTACTTACAAGGTGACTCCAGGCCAGACCTACTTGTACTCCAGTCTGGGATTTTGTGTGCTGCTGCCAATTGGCTGCTTCACCTGATTCAGCAGTCACCTCCTTGATATTTTGTCCAAGGCATTCCTCAGCTGTGTGCTGAATGCAATATATGTGTCATACTTATCAAGTGTGATGATTGTAATTAAATGTACAGAGTTCTGCATTTGTATGTTATGTTGTACATAGCATTGTTGATTTCTGGTTCATTATTGGCAAATAATTATAGGCTGACATTAGGACATGCTGACAGACATTTGAGTTACTGACTCCATGCACATCAGCAAACCCATGCTAATGCACAGCCTGTTATTCTCTGCACTTTATACATTTGTCTGGCTAGTAGTTATTACTTCCCCTTGTATTTGGGCCTTTGTCCCACCATTGTTCATGGCTTTGTCCAGATTTCATGCTCTAACTGGTTGAGAGGTATGATGTGACTAGGGTATATAGAGTAACACCACACACAGGGTGATAGTCTTCACACATCTCACTGTACATGTTTTGCAGAATGTCCAGCATTCCACCTCATATGTGTGCTCTGTTCCTCATACAGTTGTGTTTATCCATTAATATACTACTAAATGCAGTCCACTGAATTGTTGTAAGTGCTGATTCAGTTAAGTAATGACCTTTACATTTAGCTGCTAATCTGACCTGTTGCAACCTGCTGTTATACTTGCCTCTTACTAGGTTACTCAGAGCATATGTATAATGTCTGCTTGTGTGGCCCTCTGCCACCCATTGTCTCTGCCTTTGTCCAGCTTTCTGGCATGAACAGACTGAGGCATATTGACAGTCTGTGGGACTCCTACCATAGGAGTACCTCACATGCAAAAGTTGTAGGTGCAGCCAGCTTCAAACCATTAACACTGTTAACCATGCTAATGTACTTAGTCCAGTATGCCACCAGAAAGTGAGGTTTAATTACACACACTATCAACAGTAGATAGACAGACATAACACTGTGTGAGCCCTACTGTGACCTCTGCATTTTGTGTACAATTGGACAGTTGGGTAGGTTCTTTGTGACCACCCTGGGATTGTGTGGTCTGCAGATATATCCTTGCAAGCATATAACTGTTGCTACAGTTGTATGGGAGCACTGTTGTGTTGAGGGTAGTGGACTATAGCATTGACAGTGTTGCATCTGTCCTATGACCCCACTATTTGGCATTCCCCTTGCATACTGATGTGGGTTTTCCAGCCCTGTGACCTCATGCATATTATGGAGTACCCTAGTACTGGACAGAGTACCTGTTGTCTCAAGTAGCTTTTGGTTTTCTGCAAGTAGCCCAGCAGCCCACCCTATTCCTTTACATACATGCAGCAGGTCCATACATATGCTACCAAAGTCTAGTACCCCATACATTTGTAGTAAAGGAGAGTGACTTACCTTGTGGACACAGCAGTTGTGAAACCTGTGTTTCAGGGCTGACTCTGTCTGATGCACACAGTACACAGCCAATACATGGTAAGGTAGAGGTTGTGTGGTGTGGCTGGCATTCTTTTTACTACGTATGCGAGTCAGAGTAAGGTGTTAATCCCTAGGACACTAGGTTGTCAGTGCATGTGTTATGCATTGCCTCTTTGCCAAGACCAGGGCATACTGGGCATGCCTACATCTCCCTTCAGGGACAGAATCGGGGTGTTGCTCCTGAGTCCCCCTGTGCCTGTGGCATGGGGATCTAGGCTCTGGTGGGGGGCTGTGTGTCCATTCCATGTGATGTTCCTGCTGCAACTGTTTCTGCAGGATCATATTGTGTAGCATGGCACATACTGTGAACATCTGTGCATATGTTGCTGGAGAGTACTGCAGGGTTCCACCTGATATATCGAGGCAGTGGAACCGTGACTTGAGCAGCCCAAATACATGCTCTATGATGTTCCTAGTTTGTGAGTGTGCCTCATTAAGGCATTCTTTGGTAGGGGTATGTGCATTTCTGATGGGTGTCATCATCCACAGTTCCAGTGCGTAGCCAGCATCCCCCCAGTAGATAGCCATATGGGATGTCCCCCCTGGCATACGTCTGGTACAGCTGTGATGTGTGCCAGATATTGGAGTCATGATAGCTGCCAGGTCTGCTGGCCCACACACTCATGATAATGCCCTGGGCATTGCACATGATCTGGCAGTTGATGGAGTGATACCCCCTGCGGTTGATGTAGACTCTACCCTCTTCACTGGGTGGTGCTTTGATGTGTACATGAGTGCAGTCTATGGCACCCAGAACCTCAGGGTAGTGTGTTACACTGTGGAAGAGATGCATACTGCTGGCCCTCTCCCCAGGGGTGCGGGGTAAATAAATGTGCTCACTGGCATGTGTTTGCATGGCAGCCAGGAACTGGTGGAGTACCCTGGATGCAGATGCCTGTGAGACCCCCATTATATCCCCAGTTGGTCTTTGAAAAGTACATGTAGCTAATATTCTAAGAGCTACACATACATCTGTTTCCACTGGGATGGGTTCTCCTCTGTTGGCTCTGGGTCTGAGTTGTGGGTGGAAAAGCACTCTGTGAGTTCTTATACTATGTCCCTGTTCCCCCTCTACAGTTTTGAGCTCATGTAGCCCCTGGAAGGTTACCCTGGGCCTGAACACTCTTCTCCTTCTCAGTCTAGGCCAATCATCAGCAGCACCATCAGCACTGCCCTCAGCCATACAGATGTAGCAGATCAGCAGCAGCCCCTAGTATTCTGTCAGTTACAATTCTCAAGTGTGTGCACTCCAATGGTGCAAAGCACGTGGAAAAAATCAGACAGTTGGGTGTATGTATACTTTATGGTGGTGTGCTACAGATGCAGCCTGTGTGATTGGATAACTATGATGCATTCAACCTGTCAGGTATATCACTGAGGGGTTTGAGTGACCCAGTGTCTGTGGAACAAGGTTTAACAGTACTTTATATATAATTGGCTTTCCCAGGCTATTATCTTTTTTTTTTTTTTTTTTAAATACCTTCCCTGCTAAGCACTGCGGTGCAGCTCACAAACCTGCAGCGCTGGTGTAAACAGTGCTCAGCAGTCTGGACACACCCTCATGCACAGGCACACTCAGTATAGCTTAAACCAGCTAAAACATGTGCCTCACAGCTAAACAAAGCTTAACAGCACAAGACACACACACCATGCTTAACTGAACTGCGAGGTGAGCAAACTGGTGCCTCTCAGCTCCAATCCGCTTAAACACAATATGACACACACCTTTTTGATGTCAGCTGCCTCTTCTGTGGAAACCAACACAGTACAGGAGCTACACCAGTTTTATCTCTGGACACAGTAGCCCATTGTTGCTATTCAGTATCCCCAGCTCATTTGCATACTGATCCGTGCACACAACCTGGATACTTCACTATTCCAAAACCTGACTCCTTAGCAACCACTGAAATCTACCATTGTACATACATCTTGCAGGGCCGTATAATGCATTATTCTCACATATGTCTTGCTTTTGGATTTTACAGTTTTTAATTTTTTTATTTTTTTGCATAACGGCATGTTTGTGCACTACTATATGTCTGCAAACTTGATATGGCTATTTAAAAAAATATATTATTTTATTATTTTTTATACATAGAGGGCATGGTTTTGAACATATCTGTCCCTAATATGCAAACTCTGACTTTCTAAAAGCGCTTTTACAGCCCGTGTTCAATTTTTGATTTCTTGTACAAGGTTATTTTCTGTGTACACTTCGGACACCTACACAAGGTCTGCACAACTGCTTATCTGCTTGCTGGATCACTCCAGCACCCCCATTTGACCTCATTTGTATGAAATTGACCTCCTTTTGAGGTGATTTGCATTCCGCAGACACGTCTGTGTCCACACACTCATGCACTCTCCTCTGCTCTATTTACTGGATCGCACAGCTGACGGTTTCCGTGTTGGGCCATGACACTATGCCTACACAGAAAATCACTCCATGTAGGCTTTACTGAATTTCCCCCTGCATCTTACGGTTCTGATTGCAGCCAGAGATGAAATGCCTGTGAAAACAAGCACTGTTGTATTGTCCATAGCAGTGAACTTATTGCTGCCCTGGAAGGGTGGACATGCTGAAATTGTTTTATGACTTCCAGAAGCTACAACTGATCTTAGCATAGCACTAGCTGTGTAAGATAACACATCTGTACTACATCTTGGTAGCCTCTAGTAAAGGCGGTAGTATGGGAACCAGAAGTGAGATGACCAGATGTGTGTGATGTCGTTCTGTAATCCAACACTGAAATTATGTTTTAATACTACATGAGATTGAAGTTTCAGGGCAGTCTGTATTTAAAACCTGACAAAGAAGGAAGACCACTCACCTACTTCATATTCCCTTGCTCTAAGACGTGACCAGCGAATAGTAATTCTTTAGATCAGTCAGGAAAACATAGTGAGATTAGTTAAGTACTGTTTTTCTGTATCTCTGTGAATCTTTTCATCTGTGTTATTTTAATATTCCCTGTGAATGAAACTCTGGTGTTTATTGTAAATAGATATTTAGTATTTTCATGTTCTTTCATTATTTATTATTAAATACATCTAAACTTCTCATTGTGACTGGTCCTGTAGAGAATATTTTAAGCTTTGAGAGTACTTATATTTATTTGGAGACACCGTGGCCACTCCTGGGAGCCTTGCCACATTGGCCAAACACTACTATTTGTATTATTATTAATTTCACTTAGTATAATTGGGTACCATTGTAAGAGCCTTAGAGTAGAAGGCTTTGGAGTATCTGGTGGCAGTAACTACCTTATAGTCTGGGCAAATGGTAGCAGAGCAAATAAATCTGTGCCAGCCTTTCCCAGGGGTGTGTGTGTGTGTGTGTGTGTGTGTGTGTGTGTGTGTGTGTGTGTGTGTGTGTGTGTGTGTGTGTGTGTGTGTGTGTGTGTGTGTGTGTGTGTGAAAGAGTGTGTGTGCCAGCTACTTGGTGTTGGAAGACTTGGCTTAGACATTCAATTGAAGAATCAACTCTATAGCTGTGCCAGTGGGAAGTCTTATTGGGGGCCCTGGAGAGTGAGAGAAACCAAGACCCTGGACTGAGTGTGTTCCCTGTGTGCTGCTAAGGGAAATTGTGCTTGATGAAAAGAGCTGCATCTGGAAATACTTTGTGTATCTATCATTGTTCCAAGTGAACGTCCCTCACCCCTATCAGTGGTGAGGATTTAAGCTCCTTGATTACTGGCCCAGAGGAGGGGACATTACAGGTTTCTCCCAGAAATTGCTTTTGATACTTCAGGTGCCTTAGCAGTCTATCAGAAATAAGATGGCCCACTTCAGTTATTGTCAGGAAATTCAAACTAAAGTTTGGTTCAAATGAGCTGTCTTTGCACTGTGTCACAAAACTATGCACTGAGTTCCACCAAAGCATATTACAATACAAGATGACAACAAGTAGTCTAAAAATACACGTCCAAAGTTATTTTTTAGTCCTGTATTATTTGAGGAAATAGTGATTCTTCTGAAACAGAAGTTTCTTTCTTGCATTTTATACAACTTGTCAGTACTGTAAACTGACCAGCCTGTCTATAACTATTAGGCCTGGGGCTGTTTAATGCCAGATGCCAGATTACCTACAAGTTCCAACATGCACCTTACTCATGATGTGTAGTGTATAATCTTATTGCTAAAACAATATAAATATAGCAGAAAAAAATCATTAAAATAAGGAATTCCAGCAATTAACCTTTTTCATCTTGCAATAAAAATGTTGATAAATAGTAAAACATTCTCCTTATTTGCCTTTCGACAGAATTTTGATATGTAATTATTTCTTAATGATATGCAAGTTAAATTTTTCAGATTTCTTATATGTTATATAGATAATCCTTCTTCCAGAGATTGGACTTTGTTCTAGCTGTAGAAAAGAAATAAGCATATCTATTTTTATTTTATTTATTACAGCTGAGTATCGGATTAGTCTGACTGACATATTTTAAAGCAAAAAGATAGACATCTCAGGCTTGTCCCCCGCAAAACAATGAAAAATGATGTTTTCTTTTTTTTGGGTTTTTTTTTTTTTTTTTTTTTGGTTTTGATTTTGTTTTTGTTTTAATTTTGCATCCACCATCCACCAAGGTTATCGTTTGATGCATGCATAGTAATGTGTTGAGATTTGCATTGTCGACATTTTGTGATCATTGTTTTGAAAGTCGACATTTAGGTGTTTTGCTTAAATTCATTGCACCAGTATACATATATATATATATATATATATATATATATATATATATATATGTGTGTGTGTGTATGTGTGTGTTTATATATATATATATATATATATATATATATATATATATATATATATATATATATATATAGTATCTTCTGCTCTAATTTGAATCATTGAATCTGTAATCACGGGTCTATATTGAAACATCAAATGCTGAAAACAGCGAACGATGTTTCATTGACACATTTTCAGCAAAAGCTGAAAATGTCGAAACCACAGAACAGCGATTTATTTCCTAGGGAAAGAAATCACTGTTCCAACCCCCCAAAAAAAAAAAAACATTAAACACTTCCAAACACATACACACATACCCTAACCCTAATTATAGCCCCCAAAAACCAGTAAACAACAAAATACACATATGCACTTAACCTAACCATACATCTAATGAAAAAAAACAGTAAACATTTTAAAACATATGTACTTACCTTAACCTGCACCCTAACCCTAAGGTCAGTAACAATCGCGCATTTACATAAACAGTTCCAAACACATACACACTTACCTTAACCTTAATTCTACCCCCCAAAACAAAAGTAAACAGCTGAAAACACATACACACGTAACTCAATAATACATCTAACGCAAAATAAAAAACAGTAAACACTTTCATACATATGCACTTACCTTAACCTCCACCCTAACCCTAAGGTCAGTAGCTGTTGCACATTCATGCTCGGGAGCTATACCGGACAAGGGACCACACTACACTTCAGAACATGGCAAAGGAACGAAGCGGTCAAGCAACTTCTTTCCCAGGGAAAGAATTCGCTGAACAGCCGCTTCACTGTTTTGCCTGTTCGCTCTACATGGTTCAACAAAAACGCATGTACCAAAATGCATTTTCGTCGTTCTAATAGGAACCCATAATTACTATACTTCAAATGTTGTTTGTCCTCATAAGTATCTACTACAATCTCTTTTTTTTTCCCTCACTAAGTACATTTTTGGAGTTTTTTCCCCAGCTTGCACTGAAAAGCAGTCTTGCATGGCCCAGTCAGACCTCCCTGACAGGGGTGTAGTCAGAAAATTCCATTTTGCACTCACAAACTCTTTTTACTTCTCCCCAACAGACCTGGTATTTATAAAAATGAACACATCTTTCAAGTTGTCCCCTAGCAGTTTATAAATGCACACAATCATTTTCAGCAATTCTCTCTTAAACTAAGAAAGATATTGCTTTTAGATTAATAATCCTGTCTGTAAACATGTTATGTATATGTTGTTAGAGGCATTAGTTTAGACAGTTGTAGACATAATATAGCCTGAAAAAGCTTCAATATTTCTGAGTGATGCAAAGAAAAGTGTACACTTTAGAGTACAAAGAGTATGCATGGCTACACCCTTGCTTCTTGGTAACCATCAATAAATAAAAAGTAAAAAAGCTGTCAAGCTGAAGAGAATGACATAAGAGATTTTTTTTAATAAGTTTTTTGTCCCTGCATCTTCCTACAGCCTTCCTACCTAGTACCCCACATCCATGTTGTCTCTACCAGCTGCTCTTTAATCTCCCAGACTTTCCCCAATATTAGCTGAAGCCGATTGTAGAAGCTAAGAGTATCCTGACTTTCTTGGCCATCACCATACTGTGACTTTTCTTTTTCTGTTATGCCCTACCTTTCACACCCATCTTCCAATATGACAACATGATATCATTAAAGGGTATGTGTGCGATGTATCACCCTGCCTCCACTGTAGCTCTGCCATGCCCACTACCCTTTCTCCTCTTTTGAGCCTTACCTGCTCTCAATGCACAATTCCCCACCCCCACCAGGGATCACTGCAAGGATCGCTCAAGTAACCCCACCCCACCCAAGAATGAGCACACCCATGCCTCCACTGTGACTCCCTCAGTCACCTGAGCTGCTAATCAAACCCAAGTCAACTAGGCTGTAGTCAGGGCTTTAACCCCTTTATGCCACTTGAACTGTTTCAACTGAGAGGTGCAGACAGATCACAAAGGCTTCAGTGACAGATTCAAGGGCAGTTGAGAGAAGCCATGGGGATAACTGCTGCAGGCTCTCAAATTCTGTTAAACCATCCAGTTCCTCATCTTGGGAGGGAGAGACCTTATTTAGGCTGTGCTACATAAGGGAAGAGAAATGCTGACCAGTACAGGGGAGATGGTAAGGTGGTCGAAGAAACATTCTGAGGCACTTCTTAACCGAGTGGCCATTCTTCCTTCTAGTATGCAGCAACTGAGAGCTGTGCTGGCTTATGGTCTATGACTGTTGCTTAGGTAACCATGATCGTCAGCAGCATCCATGGTGTATGGCTGCCTGCGTAGAGAGACATTGGGTTGAGGTAGTAGGAACAACATACCTCTTCAATGTTGCATGAAAAGCAGAGACAATACTGCAAACTGGGGTACTGGTTCTCATTTTTAAGATAAGGGACAAGAGTGTGTGCTTTAACTACAAAATCTCACACCCTTCATCTTCACAGGAAAAGCCTAAGCCAAAATGTTAAGAAAAGTCTCCAGAAGGTAATTAAACCTCCTACTGAGAAAAAAAAAAACCAACATGGATTCCAGGCAGCTTGACCAAGGGAAGCAATATCAACCACTCTTTAGACTTAAACAATTGTGATAGAGTTTGTAGAAGTCTGTTAATCCAGGGTGCAATTTCTGTGAAGAATTGGGATAGGCTTATGTCAGTCTCCCCTGATATGTGCTGTGGGAGGTGATGAGGGAGTATGAGATATCTGTGTGCTGCTGTATGCCTTCTGCTCCCCATAGGAATGCAGTGAGGGCTGGGTATATATTCTTAACATTACGCCAACTATCTTTAAGATGAGCATCAGGCTCTTCTCACCAGTTCTATATGTATTTTAAGGACAGGACATCAGTGTGCATTTAAGACTAGGAATATATTCAATCTATGGACGGGGAGGCATACAGACTCTGAACTGGAGGCCTATGAGCCAAAAAAAAAACAAATGGAGAAACAAGTGGCTTAAGGCAATGCTAGCCACTTGCAGATGATGTTTCCTTTTGGCTTCACCTATGCAAGATTTATAACCTACATTTGAGCAATTTGCTGATGTGTGAGAAGAATCAGCACCTTTTAATCCAAGGAGGTAGATCCCTGTAAAAAAAGTGAATTGTTCTCTTTGGGTGAAGGGACAGCCATCCATGATGGAGAAGTGATGGCAAACGTGACCAAAACTGACAAGAAGACTGCAGTGACCACACAGTGACAGGTGCTAAGCAAACCTGTGGAGATGAATTGGGAGTTATGTTTTTTAGTAAAACTCTTGGCTAACTGACCTTTCGTTGTCACCATCATCATGAGCAATTACAAGCTGTACATAAACAGCAAAAGAACATGACTGCATGTATACACTGTGGAAATGAAGTTTCTCGGCTGACTCATTGAGCTTACTCTCCATGACAGGAATAGAACCTTACTGATCTGGTACAGCCCCAGAATAAGAATCAATGTTCTTTCAGTGAAGCCAATATGAGTCAAATATCTTTTTGTACAGCTCCTATTGGAAGTCTTCTGTCATAGTCCACTGGGAAAAGGCCAAACAACAGACCTAGGACACATAGAAAGGACTGTATCTCTTGGATGGCCTGGCAGCACAGAATGGTACTGGGTACTAGTGATGATGCAACCTCAGAAGGCATGTAAGTAAATAGTGTGGGGGAGGGAAGCCTTCCTGACTGCAGGCCATTGCATATGTTTCATTCATTTTCCAGTTATGTGCTTAGCCTAATTCATGGTCATGGTGGAGC
>NC_056728.1:276129800-276152300 GCF_019279795.1 Protopterus annectens
AGATTGGCATAAAGAAGCTCCCTACCCTCTCCACAGTAAAGAGCCAAGTAGTTATTTACTTGAAGTTACTGAGTATTTCCCTGACCTAGGAACAATTAATGTAAACCTTTAAATGATGGTGACCCTGGCTGGGGCTGTTAATGTTCTGTAAGAAATTCTTTCAGGGTATTACTGTGAAGTATGAAGCTTTTACAGGTTAAGAGGATGTTTATGTTAAGTGAAACAGTCCTTAAAGTATGTTATGAAAGCAAAAAAGCATATTTGCCTTTAGTTGTTGCAAAAGGTGAAGGGCCAGTTTTATATGTAAGAAACTGGAAAATTAGGTTATATGAGCCAAAGTGTGTCAGATTTAAATCAGCATGATATATGTTTGAAATTAAGTGTTTTCTAAGAAGCTCAGTAAAATGGATTTTGCTAAAGCTGCTATTTGCTAAATCAAGGCATAGTTCCCAAGTTTTGCAAAAGTAGACTTTTGCCATTTTCAATAAAAAGAAGAGTGGATAAGGAGCTGGAGAAGACTGAAGGAGAAGGTGTAATTAGTTTGCTGAAGTATATTGAATGGGCAGCTTCAGTTGCTCCTGTTGTGAGTAGGTATAATGCCATATTTATACATAGTGACTGTGACAGCTTTGAATCAGGATATACTGAGACATATCCTCTGGCTAAAGCAGAATAGCTGATGCTCAGGTTGTATTTTGGAACTGTGTTTTCTAAAGCAGAATTACCAGTTACTTATCATTATGTATTATAAATTATAACTTCAGAAACAAATCTTTAATGATAAACAGAGAGGTTTGTTTGTGTGTACCAGGCTACTTCTAGCAGTAGATTTTGTGCCACCTATGTTTCAAATAATAATGTGAAGCATTTCAGGATATGAATGTATTTGTGAGCTTGGATGACATGCTGATTACTGAAAACCTGAACGTGAGTACCTCAGCAGCTTATATAAAGTGCTGCAGAGACGGATAGACTATGGAACAAAAGTTAAAAGCTCAAACTATGAGCCTGTCAAGCTGCAGATAGAATGCTTTCGGCAGGTACCACACAGGAAAAGGATGCACCATTTTCAAAGAAAATGAAAGTGGTTCATGAGTCCCTACCACCATTACAATGATGCATGAAACAGTTACAACCACATCTCAGTCTGATTAATTATCATGGAAAGTTTATGCTTAACCAAACTGTGGTGTTACGCACTTATAAAGATTGGTAAAAGAAATGATCGTGAACCTTGGCAATAGAAGTGACTCAATTACAATGATTTCTGAAAATGTAAAGGAATGCTGACCTGTGATCAAGAATTACAAGTACCATATGTGTGTAATGCTGCTGTATTTCCTATAGTCATTTAATATGTTAATGTCTTCAAGAGAAAAGAGTTGATTTGTTTCTCTAAATCAAAGACAACTTCTTCTGCAGAGAAAAATATTCCTGGGAAATAAGCTCTTGCTTATATGTTTGGATTAGAGAAACTGCATTAATAATTTAATTTTGTGGCATCAAATTCCAATTCGTTACTATCTATAAACCATTATTAATGTTTGGTAAACACATAAATGCCTGTCTACAATGACTGTAGCATGAATCCAGAGATGGTGTATAACACTGTTGTATATAACTATCAAATAGAATATAGAGTTTCAGGGAGTTGTGGTAACGCAGATGGATTCTCAAGAATTCCATTACTTGAAATTTCATGGAAAGCTGTAGATAGAATTATAAATTAATGCATATTTCCAGGACATTCCTATTGAAGCTGAAATGGCATTATATGTAACTAGAACTGACCAGGAAGTGTCAAGGGTATCAAGTTTTTTGGTGAAGGGATGGTCTGTAGAAGTAGACGAGGCTTCAAAAAGTTCCACAAAAGAAGAGTTGAGCTTCTGGTGAGAAAATGTTTGTGTGTTGTAAGGTCACAGGTAATCACTGCATAAAACTGAGATAAGCTGTTTTGCAAGAACTCTACATAGGTCATCCTGTTTTAAAAAAAATGAAAATATGAGCTAGAAAATTTGTCTGGAGGCCAGAACTTGATGCAGAGACTGAAATTAGGGAAAAAGTACATGCCATGCCAGATGTAACAGAACATACCAAAATGAGCACCATTGCACCCATGGGAGTTTCTGAGTTGATGTTGGAAAAGATTACAAATTGATTTTGGAGGGCCAGTTTATGAATAATGTGTTCAAGATTGTAGGAGATGCATACTTAAAATGGTTAGACGTATTCTGTACAACATAAATTATATGTCCAGCTGTCATAAGGAATTTACAAAGACTACTTACTGTTACAGTTTTTATCTCAACAAATTATTACTGACAATGTAACCTAAAGTATGTCAGAATTTGTAATTTTATTAAATCAAATAGCATAATTCCTTATACTAGTGAACAAGGGCATCCAGCAGCCATTAGTTTAGCTGACATGTTTGTACAAACCTTCAAAACAAGAAAGAAGTTATTGAATATAATGTTAGAAAGTGAGTGTAAATGTTCACTTTTTCAGTTACAATACAGAAAAACATCAATCTGTTCTATGGGACAATGAGCTGTAGAACTGTTCTTGAGTAGCTATACCACAATGAGACTTGACCTAATAAAATTGAGTTTAAGTGTGACCATTACAACAAAGGAGACCTTCCAAAAGTTCCATTATAACAAATATGCTAGAGACAGGTCATCTAATGACACTAATTCAGTGCATTTCCAACGTACTACTGGTGAACTCCTAAGTAGATTTGATATATTATTATAGAAAAAACAAATTCCACATTCTTTTTAAATTCAAATGAACTGATTCAGGAATTTCATGCAGGTCATTATGACATGATCTGACAAACAAGATACATCAAAGGACATTAACACTTCTAAAGAAAAAAAATATTTAGAAATATACTGTAAGTTAAACATAGAGAATAAGTCAGTTTCTAGTCTTTATAAATAAGGAGTTTCGTGTTTTTTGTTTATACTGAGCACCACTATGAACTGATTTCCACATTTAATGGATACTGAAATACATTCTTTTAATTGTAAAATAATTAAGGCCAACTTTCATCTAATAATGACAACTTTCATCTAATGTGTTATATTGTCATGTGCAAGGCTTCTTTTATAAAAGTGAGTTTGTGCATGATTATAAAAGGTGACCGTAAAGATGCATAGGGCCGGATTCAGAAAAGTTACCATGAGATGTATAGCAGTACACCTCATAGTAACCATTTCCATTTCAGAGACAGTCTGACCATGCTGCTGTAGTACAAAGATGTGCAACACAGTAGTGGTCTGTCTGCATGGTCTACAGCAAATTTTAATGAGGCATTCTGGGAGAGCAGCCTCTACTGATTAGCTGTGTGCTCCAGAAATGCCTGCAGTAAGACATTTATACAGTCAAGCAAGTCAGAGAATCACTCAGCTGTATAAGGCATATTTGCCACCCGTGGTAATGAATATAGTCAAAAGCTTGTGTTTACCCTATGTGTTAGAGGTAAGTGCAGTGCCGTGGAGTTTAGCAGACAGATAGTGTTAGGTGGTCGTATATGTTTGTATGTGTGGGGCTGCATGTGTGACGATGTGTGTGTGTGTGTGTGTGTGTGTGTGTGTGTGTGTGTGTGTGTGTGTGTGTGTGTGTGTGTGTGTGTGTGCGTGCGTGGGTGTGTGTGTGTGTGTGTGTGTGTGTGTGTGTGTGTGTGTGTGTGTCTTCATGAGTGCGATGGGGGAAGCTGTGAATATGTGTGTGTATATCTGCACAAATGTGTGAATGTGTGTATGCAGGGACTAGACACCAGGAATAACTCTTTATAGTGTTACTTAAAGGCACTTAACAAATAAAATAACTAAGTTTTGTAGCATAAAAGACATGGGTTGGGGTGGAAGTACTAGACACCATGGTAAATACTATATAGCATGCCTTAAAGTGAGTTCAAAAATAAAAGAACAAAGTTTTGCAGGAAGAAAGATATGGAATGGGGACATACTGGACATCAGGGATACTTCAGGTAGCATGTCCTAAAAGCACAAAAAAGATTCAGACCCTGTACTGTCACACCAGGGGATTTTAGTCATCTGCATTACCACTAGACTATAGGGATTGCCTAAGTCTTTCATAAAAAATGTAAAGTAAAAGAGGGAGAAAGTTTTTGAACCCTGTTCCCTTAGCACAAGGAACAGTAGCATTAACCCACTACACTGATACGTTAGTATAGCACTTTTTTTTGCATAATAATAAGTATGAAACTCTAATCTCTGACATTATCCAAAGCCTGCAACAGTTCATGAGTTATAAGGGACATGACTCCTATAAGAGACAACAGCAAGAGCATCCAGTAAAATCAGGAACAGACAGTTGAGAAGGATTGGGGGGTATCCATGTGGGCTTGGGTTTCAGGACAAAGCCAGGGGAACACAAGTCAGCATCTTGGAGAATTTTTGAACGTGAAACAGAGTCATTTTAAAAGTTAATAGAACTACAGGGCTAGCATTCACTTTATGAATACTAAAGATAATGAAACTGTAATATATGGCATTATTGACTGTAAGGATCTGTAATGTATGTGGCCAGGGACAAAAAAATAAGAGACATCAGGGATAGTCTGTCAACTCAGGGACAGGTAAGAGGTATGTGTGTGCATGTCTGTTGGAATGTGTGCATGTGCCTGGGAGACTGAATGATGGGTGGTAACTTTGCCAATGCAATGCATGGGCCACCACTGTTAACTGTCACAGAAAGGTGCTGATTTGCACTTGCAATAGTTAAGGGCAATTCAGAGACATTTAAATTAGCAAATAATGAGGCCTTTCCTCATTGCGGTTTATGTGTCTCTGAAGAGAATTTTTTTGCATTGTGTAAACACCTTTTGGCCACAACTGTTATCATCAGTAATGGGGTCCTTCCTACATCCATGGAGTAGTTTATGTGTAATTAATTGTCTTCAGATTATACAGCTGGCATTCACTTGTTTATATTACAGTTTTCACTGTTCATTTGTTTTTTGTTTTTTTGTTTACCTGGAGCGAAAGATGTCTCTAAAGGCAGTACTCAGAGGTACGTTTCTGTATGTTACAACTTTACATGTGAAACAACATGGAAAATTTAATTCATAGGCTTCATTGGACTGCACTATAACTTGTAGAGCATGTATTTCAAGTTCTGCTTGTAATACTATCATGTGAAGCAAAATGGGGAATGGGTAGCATATTGCTGCAGCAAAATGTGACCATATTTGGTTGACCTAGAAATTGAATTGAGTCCACGAATACTAGCAATAACGGAGAAAAGAAGAGAGAAAAGTAAAAGCAGAAGCAAATTATTAATATGTTATATGCTTTTTGCTTATCCATTCATTCATTCATTCATTCATTCATTCTTACTTTCTTTAATGTTTGTTCAACACATGCAGATAGAAGATCTAGACGTTAGTAATAGGCTATAACAGTGGTTTTGCTTCATATTCCAGTAGTTATAATGTTGCGCAGCAAATTGAGGGTGGGTACTCTGCAATGTTGGGGTTTAATCCTTCAAACAAGATGTTAAACTAAGGTCTCTTCTACCCAAGCAAGTTTTAGTTCAGGGAGATGTTACATATGTCAGTAAATACATTCAGAAAGATCATGGGAATTTCCTGCTGGTGTCCAGACCAAATTTCCCCAAATTAGTATAAATGCCATCATGCAAAAGGTCAAAGATGGAGTAAGATCTATTCACCCAACTTAGTGAAACAAATTAACAAGTAAAATAGTACAAACACGGTTAACTAACCAATGTTTTTCCATGTAAGTCTTCCATATTAATATATTTATGAAAACTATAAAAGATTCTATGTCACTAATCAAAAAAGAATAAGATTTGTTTTATTATATTAAAATGGGTCTACTTTCCAAGATCAAAATGCCAGTAAACTGACTTTTAAAATGTTGAGAAGAGAATATCAAAGTTTCATATGACTGAAACTTTACTCTGCCGACTGTTACAAGACTGAATGTTGAAAACATCAACTTTGCCACTGAGCAGAACAGGAAATGTACTCATTTCTGCATGGTTATGCAATCTAAGAGTTGGTATATTTAATTTGCAAGGGGTTTGGGGGGGCACAGCCCCCCCATGGGGGGGTTCAGGGTGGCATAACCCCTCTGCAAAAACATGAAAGTAATAAATAAAATAATTGTCAGAATGGAATTGAGGAATCTGTAGAGAATATTCATGTGGGTGGCTTAGATACCTTCATGAATATTCAGTGAGATTTTCTATCAGTACATTGTTATTGGTTGTTGGGTGAGGTTTAGGAGACAGTTAGATACATAGTACAGAGTTTTAAAGTGACAGTGCAATGTTTCCATAGCATGAGTTCTTCCTTTCATAATTGTATTAACTGGGAGGTAAGTCAGACTTTTGCTTTGGGTTTTGCACAGTTAGAACTCTGACTTACACTATTTTCTTTTTTGGGATTCGGTGATGGGGTAAGGTCACATGCCTGCGTTATGTTGAATTTTGTTATTTTGATGGTCGGCAATTTACATTGTCAGGATTGTAAGCATTCAGCTTTCTCATCTGTGTTTTAAAAGGTGGTCTACTGGCATTTCAATCTTATAAAGTAGACCCATTAAAACTTCCCAGTTTTTTTTCATTAATTACATATTCATCATATTTACACTATATACGTCTTAATAAAGCACTTTACAAATTTATTTTCAACTATTTTGTTCTCCAACCCTTTCCACCATAGCCATTTTTATATTATTTCCTCATCATCCTTTCTTTTATCTAACAGTTCTTCCTATTTTCTTTTCCATAAACACCAAATAGAAGAAGAATATTTTATCCCATTTTTCACTTTCTTTTTCACTCTCAACTTTATACTTCCCATTTAGCACAATGTCCATATCAGTGTTTTTAAATACTTTCAAGTCATATACATCTTTGAATAATGTCCAAAAACCTTTACTTTTCTTACAATCCAAAACCAATGCTGTGATGCCTCTTCAACACTACAGTTATTACACATTCAATAATGCCTACACTAAATGTACACCATTCTGAGTGAACTGACAACACAGGCATAACGTACACATTCTTTCTCCTAATTTTAGTTTTCCTACTGATTTTCTTGTGCCTTTAAATATTGACAGGGATTCATAAAGGTTACCACAAAGTGTAGACTTCATGTATACTTGAGGTAGGGATGTGCTTGAATACATATTGTTTACAGTTAGTGTATCATTTTATATTTCATGTCACTTTTCACTGGCAGTTTGTTCAGTAATAAACACCAAATAAAATCATTGGCTTCAAAAAATGATGTAAACATCTCATGCCTTTTCCTTATTGTTTCTTGTACTCACCCCCACCATTTTTCTCAAGGAACAACTTTCCATGCCTTTATTTTACTGACTTCCATAAAATGACTTAATTGTCTCATAACTACTCCCTTTCTTTTTTAAGACATTCCATTCTTGCAGTTTTTCTTGTCAGACTTTGTAACCCTTTTCCTTCTATTATATTTGTTTCTCTTCTATTATTTCTCATACAGCCCTATGATCTGAAAACTTTGCCTATCTAATTCCATGTTTTATTCGTCTTGGCATTTGAAGTCAATATATAAGCAAGACTGTTTTAAGTAGCCTCCTCTTATAAGTATATTTGCTACCTTTAACTGTTATCAACCTACCATTATTTATCATTTTTACATCTTGTGCTATATTCCCCTTTCTCCTTTCTTAAATTATAGTCTCCCATTGTCACAATAGACATTTGCTATCACATAGTTTTGAATTTCCTGAAACATATCTTTCTTTTATTTTCATTTGTAGAGGCAGACACTACTACTCTTCTAAAGACCTTCAGCCATTTCTTACATCACACACTGAAACTCTCCTGCCTACCACCACTATTATATCTAACATTTTAATCTCTTAATTTTTTAATCATGTTGCAACAATTAAAAATGCATCACTGCTTACAGTCCACACCACTTTTATTTTCACATTATCTTAATTCCACCCTTTTCCTTTTAGCTGTACATCTTATATCAAGTAAGCAAACTACCTCTGCATGTGTGTTTGCACTCGATTCATACATCATATTTCTTCTATCATCACTTGTCATGCTGTTCACATTTAGTAAATGTATTTTTATAGTAACATTCCCTTTGTTGTGTTTTTTAGTTCATCCTCCTGTCTCCCTTTTCTCCTCCTCATCCTTCCCCAATTGAATCGTCCACTTTTGTCTGACTCAGAGTTCACATCAACCTGTTCTTCTTCCTCTGTTTCTAATGCCCAAACCTGTTTTTCATCTCCATATTTTTTTTTATTTATTAATTTCTGGATTTCGCCTAGTACATCTTTATCTATATTTTCATCTTGTAATTCCTCACCCACACCCCAACCCCATAATTTCATCACGCTCTTCCATCCTTTCTTCCATAAAATAACTTGTCCTCTTCCTCTCCTATTTTTTTCATTTTATCTTACTTCATTAATTAACGGGCAAATCAAAAATGTTCCTCACTTCCACATTTCCTACAACATAGTTATATCTTTTTTTTGGACTGCCCAAATTCCCCACACTGTCTCCACCTTGTTTTTGTACAACCCTGGATTAAATATAATTCATTCCCATAGAAAAGGTGTGCTTATGGCTGCCCTCAGGACATAACACTCCTTTTTTTTTCTATTTATTTTTACATTAGCCACAAACTGCAACTTATTTTCTGTTCTTAAAGTTAGATAGACTTCCCATCCCTCAATCCATACTTTTCTATCATCCACAACTTTTTAAATATCATATACATCCTGACATAGGCTTAGAAAAAAACATTTTAACTAATTTTCTTTTGTCTTAGTCTTTCTAAATTGCCACAACAATTTTCTCTTTGACTGTGCATTTACATTTTGATAAACATAGTCCTGCCAACAAGATATATTACTTCTCCTTTCATCTTCATTAACATTTTTTTCCGGTAGTGCAAATGTCTCAAAAGTTATTTCACAGAAAGTTTCAGTTCCTATATGTATTAATGCCCTAATATCAGACAAACTGAATCCTAGGAGCATAACAATATTGTCTAAAACACAGTGCCTGTTTATTTGCTGTTGATCTTTTTATCTTCACCACAGGCCTTTTATTCTAGCACTCAGCAGCTCCAGTCTGTCTCTGCTGCTTGTGCACATCCTTTTCTTTCTGCAGTCTTTCCCTTCTACTGCTGCTGCATAAGTGCTTCCTCTGGTAACACTGCTGTCAGTCTCTCTCTTTTTTACCACTCTCTGCTTCAGCATCCTGCAGCCTAACACATAGCATGCCCTTAAAACAGGTTACTCCACTTGCCAGATGTGCACCCTCTCCATCCATATCATTGTTTACAGCACGTGTCTTCCTTTCTGTTGTCTCTTCATTGCCAGATATTTTATCAATCACCACATTGTACTGCATGACTTCTGATTTATCCAATGCATCATTTTCCTTCTGAAATGCACTTTCCATTCTCTACTTTTCTATCTCATCTCTACTCACAGCCTCCATCTTAGATTCAGTGATCACTGGTGGCAGCCATCTGGTTCCACCTAATGACCACCTCACAAAGAGTCCTCCAAACAGTAAGGGTTCTCTAGTTTTATTCCTCAAAATCAATTAGATATATGTAAAAGGAAATGAAAATATATATAATCTTACTTATACACATATACAAAGGATTTTTACATTTTCTATAAACATGTTTTTAATAAAATACCATTACCCCATTGTGAAGATTGGGTGAAGATAGATGAAGGCTGCCAGCCTAGCCAGATAGAATTTTGGAGATAATTCTGTCATCTGTAAATATTAATGTAAACCACAGGCTTGTTGTCTTAAATGGTAAAAATTTTGTTACAGGTGGAACTGGGAAAATGTAACAACAGTGCACTCTACTGACCAAGTAAAGCATGTTGTGACCCTTTGATGTTTAAACTCAGAGCCAGAAAGTCTAGAGTGAAGCATCCCACCTATTGTTTTAAGGCCAGAATTAATGGCCAGAATTTGCATGCATAAATGTCCTTTATTGCTCTGGTTTCTGCCCAGAGGTGAAGAATGTAAGTGTGGTTTCTGTTAGTCTGGGACCCAGGGAAGTGTGAAGAATGATGTAATGTAACTCAGGGAAGTGTGAAGAATGATATAATATGAACAAGGAATGTGATTTTAAAAATAGAGAGAATCAGAGAGCATTAAGCATTTTTGTCTTGACCATCCAACACACCAGCCCTGTCTTGCTCTATATGTAAGTTTATCTTAGACTTGTGTTTTCTCTTAGAAATAACTAGAAAAACTAGAAAGATTAGACTAAGTGTTTTTCTGTGATGTCATAACTGTACTACTGAATTATTTTAAGTATTTCTCTGTGATATTTGAACTCTTGACTAGCACTGTGTAGTAAAAAGTATTGTCTTGTGTTTTGACTATTTGTTATTAAATATTTTTAAACCCTTTCAACTGTGGCTGTTTTTGTAGAGATAATGTAAACTCTTTAGAGTACTTGCATGCCGTTGGTAAAATTGTACAAAGCCACTTCAATAGCTTTAGCCCTGGGCAATACTACCAATTGGATAATAATATTTCACAGTAATAACTGGACACCCTTTTAAGGGCCTTTGAGTAGTTGATGAATATTAGTGGGTGATGGCAGCTAGTACTACTGTACAGTCTGGGAAAAAGGGGCACAGATGGAGAACCTGTACCAGCCTTCCCCAGGAGTGTCTGTGTGGCTGTATAAACTCTTCTCAAAGTGTGTTTGTGTGTGTGTGTGTATGTGTGTGTGTGTGTGTGTGTGTGTGTGTGTGTGTGTGTGTGTGTGTGTGTGTGTGTGTGTGTGTGTGTCTGTGTGTGTGTGTGTGTCTGAGCGTGTGTGTGTGCCAGCTACTTGGACAGGGACACGAAGCACTGGTTGGACAGAGAGGGTGCGCTAGGCTGAGATCTGGACCCTATAGCTGTGCCAGTGGGGAGTCTTATTGGGGACTTGGAGAGCAAGGGAGCAACCAGCCCCAGACTGACTGTGATCTCTGTGTGCACTTAAGGGAAATTGCACTTTACTGTGTGTGTTTGTTATCCTTTCCTCCTATATGAGGTGCCCCTCACTGGTGTTAGTGGTGAGGATTGAGGCTCCTTGATTGCTGGGCCAGGGCACTTGTGTCACATGTTAATTTTTTGGCAGCAGTGGGATATCCACACCACATATTAACTGGTTGGCAAATACTAGTTGCCTTGTAGTGGTGTAGTTAGAGTGAATTCCTGTAGCTGGTATACAGTGAGCTCTGAATGTGGTTTATACTCTAAATCAGCCACGCAGTAAATACTCAGAGTTCAGATCAGAATTGTTTTATTTCTTTTGTTAGCTTTGTTAATCAGGGTGAGCAGGCAGCATGTCAGCAAAGGAGTATGGAAAGCTGACAAGGAGCCAGCTGGTGGAGATGTGCCAGGCTAGGGGAATGGTGCATGGAAACCTGACTAATGCAGACCTGATTGCAGCCTTGGTTACGCTGCATCAGAAAACAGCAACCAGGAGGACAATCAGACTCGCAGTAGAGATATAATACCCTCGGAGAATGGACAGCTCAACCTTTCTTCAGAGGACTTAAAAATCCATCTGGAGCTAAAGAGACTTGAGTTGGAGGCCAGGCGTTTGGAACCAGAAGCAGCTGAGAGAGTAAGGCGTCTAGAGAGTGAGGGCAAGGAGAAACTGTAACATTTGCAGGCTGAGGAGAATGAGAAACTGCTATGCCTGGAAGCTGAGGAAAAGGAGTGGCAGCATGAGAAGGAGATGCTGACTCTTTGCCAGAGTCATGGAGGTAATGGGGAAGGGAGTAGCTGGACCCCAGAAGCACAAAATGTCAGTAAATTTCTTCCTCAGTTTAAAGAGGGGATAATTTTGATAGTTTAATTCATATGTTTGAGAGGGTATGCAAACAGTATGGTGTTGACCAAAGGCTCTGGGTACAGTTTCTGACCCCCTTACTCCATGGTAAAGCTGTAACTGTTTTGTCAAAAATGTCTAACGTTGCATGTTTTGATTATACTGCTGTTAAAAATCACTTGTTAGAATTGTTTAAGCTAACACCTGAAATGTATAGGAAAAAGTTTTGTGAGCATAGACGCAAGGCAGATGAAAGTGTGTGTGAATATGTTGCTGAACTAAGCACTTATTTCCATAGGTGGGTGAGTGGATGTCAGGTCGCCACTTTTGAAGGGCTGGCAGATCTTTTATTGAGGGAACAAGCCCTTAGCACTTTGCCTGAGGACATGAGGATCTGGTTAGCTGATAGACAATGTGCCACTTCAGATGAGTTGGGGAAGAAGTTAGACCTATACCTGGCAAGCAGGATAGGCCTGCACAGGAAAGGGACCCCAGTACTGCTCATGTGTCTAAAGGAACCCATGATGGGCAGCAGAGACTGCCCCAACAGAATCTGCCAGTAACAGTGGAAGCCACTAGTCCAGGTACATGTCCAGGAGCTAGGGTTAAACTTTTTGAAGGCAACCAGTGGGGCCATGTGGCATACATGTGTCCATGGAAGCAAGGTGGGGAACAAAAGGTGAGGGAGACAGTAAGTGGGAAAGACAAAATGACAATTGTAGGTTGTCTTGAGACAACAAGTGTACCAAACTACCATCCTGCAGATGTCCTGATAGGGAAGGATTTGGATGAGGCAGTTTATGCAGTTACATGCAGTCAGGCTAGGAGACAAGCATGTGAGTGTGATAGCCTTGGGGTGACCCAGATAGACTGCATACTTGCAGCCAGGACTGGTGAGGTGGTTACTTCAGGGAAGGAGCTACCCTGTAGCAGTGAGACTGAAGGTGAGCCACAGCTGTTTGGGGGTACTGATGGTCCCTTGGACAGATTGACTGCAAAGGTAGAGATGAGTAATAGTACCCAAGCTGACAGTGAGGCACCACTGTCAGAGGATGCCAGACTTCCTGTGGAAGGGGAGCTGGGAAGGGTCACAAGGAGAGAGTTGAGACAGGCTCAGCTCTCAGACCCTACATTGCAAGGCCTGAGGCAGTTAGCTAGGGAGGCACCTGATTCTCAAGGAAAGAGGGAATCTGTATACTGGGACAAAGGGTTACTGTACAGAGAGTGGACCCCAGAGGGAGGGCTAGAAGGTGAGGGAGTACAGCCATTGGTAGTGCTTAGAGCCTACCATCTGGTGCTTCTAGTCATAGCCCATGATATTCCCTTTGCAGGTCATATGGGCATAAAACGTACAAAGAGGTGTATTATGCAGAACTTCTATCGGCCTGGAATTTCCAGAGATGTAACAGGGTACTGCAGGACCTGTGAGCAGTGCCAAAATGTAGGCAAGGCAGGAGACAAGCTGACAGCTCCTTTGATGCCTTTGCCTGTGATTGAGGAGCTATTTCAGAGGGTAGCTATGGATATTGTGGGTCCTCTGAGTACCCCAAGTTCCACAGGGAAAATGTATATCCTAGTGGTAGTGGATTATGCTACACGATACCCTGAGGCAGTGGCTTTGTCCTCCATTGAGGCAGAGAAGGTGGCAAATGCGTTGTTGGAGATTTTCAGCAGGGTAGGTTTCCCAAAAGAAATACTCACTGACAGAGGTGCCAATTTCATGTCAGACCTGCTGGCTTGTCTGTGGAAGTCCTGTGGGGTGAAGCAAATGAAGACCACCCCCTACCATTCCCAGACTAATGGTCTTGTTGAGAGGTTAAACTCTACAATCAAGTCCATGCTACTGGCATTTGCAGATCAGTTTAAGAATGAGTGGGACAAATATCTGCCCCATCTGTTGTTTGCTTAAAGAGAGGTTCCCCAGGAATCCACAGATATTTCACCCTTTGAGTTGCTGTATGGGCATAGGGTGAGGAGACCTCTAGATTTAATTCGAGATGAGTGGGAAGTTGAGTGCGAGTCTCACCAGGAGTCTATCATGGCATACATCCTAAACCTCAGGAAAAGGCTGAGGGAACTCATGGGCTTGGCCCAGGAGAACCTGGCAGAAGCCCAACAACAGAAAAATGTATGGTATGACAGGAATGTTCGAGCTAGAGAGTATGCTGTGAGGCAGCAGGTAATGGTTCTCATTCCTGCCAGACACAACAAGCTGCAAGAAGCTTGAGAGGGACCCTACAAGGTTGTAAGAAAGGTAAGTGATGTTAACTACATGGTAGAACCACTAGGTAGAAGGCAGGGGCACAAATTGTAACATGTTAACATGATGAAACCTTACCATGATAGGGAGACCCTTGTGTTGAGCATTTACAGTGGATTGTAGGAGGAGTCTAAGGGAGATCTGGGGACTGATCTCCTCAGTGAGGCTCAGGCTGACACCTCAGTGGAAGGGATAGCAATGTCCCAGCAGCTATCTCCTACCCAGGTTCGAGAAATCCGAGCAGTGTTGCAGGAATCTGGGGACATGTTCACTGGGAAACCAGGGTGTACCCACCTGGGGCAGCACCAGGTGGATACAGGACCCCAAAGGCCTATTAGGCAGGCCCCTTATAGAGTGCCTGAGAGAGACAAAAAGACTCTGAGGGAGGAGGTACAGGAGATGTTGGACTACAGGAAATTAAATAGTCACACAGAGTCAGATGCTTACCCCATGCCTAGGACAGATAAGCCCCTAGAGAAGCTGGGTGGGGCTAAGTATCTTACAACTATTGATCTTACCAAGGGTTACTGGCAGGTGCCCTTGATTCCCAGTGCTAGAGAGAAGTCAGCCTTTGTGACTTCTTTTGGCTTGTATGAGGTCACAAAGATGACCTTTAGGATGAAGAATGTCCCAGCAACTTTCCAGAGGCTGGTAGATCATATCCTAGCAGGAGGGTTTGCCTTTGCTTGCCTAGATGATATTGCCATCTACAGCCATTCCTGGCAAGAGCACCTTCAACATGTCAGGGAGGTGCTGGGCAGACTACAAAGAGCAGGGTTGACCATTAAGCCAAGCAAATGTCAGGTGGATATGGCAGAGGTCTCCTACCTAGGACATAGAGTGGGGAGTGGTAAGATAAGGCTAGAACCTGCCAAAGTGGAAGCCATTCAGGCATGGCCTGCACCTGTTACTAAAAAGCAGGTGAGGGCATTTCTAGGGACAGCAGAGTACTACAGAAAGTCCGTCACCAAAAAACGTGACAAAGAATAACAGGCCAGATAAGGTAGTGTGGACCCCAGCATGTGAGCAGGCATTCCAGAAGCTTAAAGAAGTTTTGGGAGGACCCCCTGTGTTAGCAAGTCCAGATTACAGCAAATAATTTGTTCTGCAAGTAGATGCTTCGAACCATGGGGTGGGGGCTGTACTTAGCCAGATTTCTTCAGAGGGGGAAGAGCACCCAGTGGTTTATCTCAGTAGTAGACTGCAACCCAGGAAGGAATGCTATCCAGCTGTAGAAAAGGAATGTCTAGCCATAGTGTGGGCACTGCTGAAACTTCAGCCTTATCTGTATGGAAGGAAATTCACTGTTATGACAGATCACTACCCCCTATCTTGGTTAAACAGAGCCAGCCAGCAAAATGCCAAGTTGCTAAGATGGAGCCCTTGGGTTGCAAGCATATGATATGTCCATACAGCACTGCAGTGGGATTAGCAATGCCAATGCAGATGGGATCTCAAGACAGGGAATGGGGTACAGTACACTCAGATAGCCCTAACTCCCTTAAGCAATGTTTCTCAAGGATCACTTGAAAAACTAGCTTGAGTTCTCCAGGGGGGACGATATGTGAGGATTGGGTAAAGATAGATGAAGGCTACCAGCCTAGCCAGATAGAATTTTGGAGATAATTCTGTCATCTGTAAATATTAATGTAAACCACAGGCTTGTTGTCTTAAATGGTAAAAATAGTGTTACATGTGGAACTGGAAAAATGTAACAACAGTGTACTCTACTGACCAAGTAAAGCATGTTGTAATCCTTTTATGTTAAAACTCGGAGCCAGAAAGTCTAGATTGAGGCATCCTGCCTATTGTTTTAAGGCCAGAGTTAATGGCCAGAATTTGCATGCATAAATGTCCTTTATTGCTCTGGTTTCTGCCCAGAGGTGAAGAATGTAAATGTAGTTTCTGTCAGCCTGGGAATCCAAGGAAGTGTGAAGAATGATGTAATGTAACCCAGGGGAAGTGTGAAGAATGATGTACTATAACCCAGGGAAGTGTGAAGAATGATGTAATGTGAACCAGGAATGTGATTTTAAAAACAGAGAGAATCAGAGAGCATTATGCATTTTTGTCTTGACCATCCAACTCACCAACACTGTCTTGCTCTATATGTAAGTTTATCTTAGACTTGTGTTTTCTCTTAGAAATAGCTAGAAACTAAAAAGATTAGACTAAGTGTTTTTCTGTGATGTCAGAACTATACTACTGAATTATTTTAAGTATTTCTCTGTGATCTCTGAACTCTTGACTAGCACTGTGTAGTAAAAAGTATTGTCTTATGTTTTGACTATTTGTTATTAAATATTTTTAAACCCTTTCACCTGTGGCTGTTTTTGTAGAGATAATTTAAGCTCTTTAGAGTACTTGCATCCCTTTGGTAAAATTGTACAAAGCCACTTCAATAGCTTTATGCCTGGGCTACACTACCAAATGGATAATAATATTGCACATTAATAATTGAACACCCTTTTAAGGGCCTTTGAGAAGTTGATAAATATTAGTGGGTGGTGGCAGCTGGTACTACCATATAGTCTGGGAAAAAGGGGCACAGCTGGAAAACCTGTGCCAGCCTTCACCAGGAGTGTCTGTGTGGTTGTATAAATTCTTCTCAAAGTGTGTGTGTGTGCATGTGTGCATGTGTGCGTGTGTGCATGTGTGTGTGTGTGTGTGTGTGTGTGTGTGTGTGTGTGTGTGTGTGTGTGTGTGTGTATGTGTGTGTGTGTGTGTGTGTGTGTGTGTGTGTGTGTGTGTGTGTGTGTGTGTGTGTGTGTGTGTGTGTGTGTGTGCTACTTGGGCAGGGACATGAAGCACTGGTTGGACAGAGTGGGTGCTGGAGGTTTTAGCATGCCCACTAGGCTGAGATCTGGACCCTATAGCTCTGCCACTGGGGAGTCTTATTGGGGACCTGGAGAGCAAGGGAGCGACCAGCTCCGGGCTGACTGTGATCTCTGTGTGCTCTTAAGGGAAATTGCACTTTACTGTGTTTATTTGTTATCCTTTCCTCCTATATGAGATGCCCCTCTCTGGTGTTAGTGGTGAGGATTGAGGCATCTTGATTGCTGGGCCAGGGCATGAGCATCACACCCATTCATTCATTTCCCATAACCATGTTTAATAGAATTTATTTCTTCTAAAAGAATCCATTGCACATTAAATAAGACTTCCTCCATCCTAGAATTCCATAACAGTCCATATCACTCCAAACATTTTCATATCCAGATCCTTTACTAATTCTTGATTAAAACTTCTATAATACCCACAAAAACAGTATCCAGATTTATTTCCTTTACATCCCCTATAATTTTATTTATTTGCACCATTCCCACACAATTTCTACTCTCTCAAATCCAAATATATCTGTTCTAGTTCAAGCCCTTAAAGACATATATGTTCTATTTCAAGCCCTTAAAGTCATAGCACAGCCTTTCCCCATGGCTGTATACATTTGTCCTTTAAGAGGTAACTTGTCTAAGGTTAATCTCCCTAAACAATACTGCACATATTCCACATTTTCAATCTATCCTTTTTATCTTTTATAGCTTTTTTTCTTGCTCTGGAAGTTTACACTGTGACTTCCAATGGGTGGTGCCTAAGCTTAAATAATGAAATTATGTCCTGTCATTTCAAACAAATGTTCATCTCTCTGAAACCATAGAAGTTACTAAAAATGTAAATTTCAAACTCTTCAGCATAAACTGTTTTTATAGTGGTAGTATTCTTTAGGTTCTAGGTCTTAAAACAGGATTTTATAAATAACAGTAAACACAGTTACTAATAAGTTTGCAATATTTTGTAAATAACTTACCTCAGCAACCACTCGAGTTACACACATACTCTCATCAGCATTTTGTTCATCCAGCTAAGAGCTTTCATACAAGGCTAAGCAATTCTGTCTATGCCACTTGGTTATTGAGATGTTTAGAAAAACATGAAATTTATGACAATATAAGTAAATATTAAACATACAACTCGAGTTACACACATACTCTCATCAGCATTTTGTTCATCCAGCTAAGAGCTTTCATACGAGGCTAAGCAATTCTGTCTATGCCACTTGGTTATTGAGATGTTTAGAAAAAACATGAAATTTATGACAATATAAGTAAATATTAAACACACAACAATTAATATCTCTTTTCTTGCACTATACAGAGGACAAATATCAATACAGTTGTGTTTGCCATTGTGCAAGCTTTAAGATGAACTCTTTCAATATTTTTCATGCAGCATGTTTTTTGTTATTATTCATTATTCAGTATGATGTAATTGCAGAAGCACCTGAAGGCATCACTTGATTATAATCAGTTAACTTTCCCCATGGGTCAATATAATAATTTTTTTCATTATTTCTGCATACTGCAATTTTCCCCTTTCTTTTTCCTTCACTTACTTATCTCCCACTTTTATTTTTTTTCTACTCTTTCCCATTCTCTGCCAAAGAAAAATGATCTCTTATAATCCTAATGACAATATCTTGAGAAATAAATTTAAAGATGCTAAATGCATTACAGGATTAATTAACTTTAAACCACTATCATGCCTGTAATAATAACTCTAAACCACTGTTATGCCTGTAATAATAACTCTAAACCACTATTGTGCCTGTAATAATAACTCTAAACCATTATCGTGCCTGTAATAATAGCTCCAAACCACTATCATGTCTGTAATAATAACTCTAAACCACTATTGTGCCTGTAATAATAACTCTAAACCACTATTGTGCCTGTAATAATACAAAATATCTTTTTTAACAGGTTAAGTCTAGCGCCTACACTATTGAGAAAATCATTTGCAACAATTCCTTCTCTGTTTTATTCCAAAGGATATATACCCTTGCCAAATACCTCAGTTTCCCTAGTATAATTGAATTAATAAGATTTACTTTTTCCCTAAAAGACATTTTGAAACTTCTCCACCAACAATACCCTTGATATTCTTTAATAATTCATTCCACTCTTCTTCCTCTACCTCTCCCACCAAACTTCACACCAAGAATCCAAATTTATTTCATACAAATTGATAACCATCTTTTTAGCACTCCCCTCTTTTCTTTAATTGGCAAGTCTACAAATCTAATAACTTATTTATACATTACAAGACCTCCACATCCAAATCATATTTCTAGTTACAAACAACAAATCATCTGCATGTGATAACATATATACACCTTTCTTTTCTTTAGTAAAATACTTAGCTTCTAAAAAAAAAACTCTCACCAATCTCTCTATGTGTAAAATTCTTACCTATATTAAACAGCACTACATTCACAGGACATCCTTGCTGAAGGTACCTCTGAATGCTAATTACTTTACTTAACCCCCCCATTAAATACAATTCTGGCATTACCATTATCATATGCTGATACTGATAAGCTAAAAATAAGGTTTTAATCTCTTCCACAACTGTTCATGACTTATACTATCAAAAGCCCTCACAACATTCCCTACTAGGAACTATGCTTCCCACATTCTTTCATATCATCTACTACCTCTTGTATAACCCATAACATATATTGCAATTGTCTTCCTTTAATCCAACAAACTCCTGCACTGCATAGTCTCCCAAACCCTTTTCTACCCTTTTCTGCATTATTTTATCAATATTTTATAATCCATGTTATTCATGGTTATTGGCTTTCAATTTTTCATATAATTTATTTCCCCCTTTTTCAGATTAATCTAATCGCACATTCATATATATTTCCATCCTGACTTCCCTGCTCAAACCAGCTATTTACAACCATCAAAAACAAAATTGTATTTGCTCCTTTATATCTTTACACATCTTATATCAAATTCCATCCAATCCAGGCACTGCATCAACATTAACAGAACTCAAGACACCATCAAATTCTACCAGACTAACCTTATCATTTAATAAAGTTACACACTTGTCATCCACCTATTTAATATTGCATTTTCTTTCCCCGTTTTTTACCCATTTTTTTCCAGAAAAAAAAATTTCTTCCATAGCCATCATCTCTTCCTGTCTAAACTTTTTACAACCTTTTTCATCCTTCATAGCTCTAATTAAACTCTTCCTACTTAGCCAGAAAAGGAGACCTCTTCTTTTTTAACCTACAAATAGTAACACAGTCTAAATAATTTTCTCACAACTCTCTGCCTGTTCCTTTCATAACAGTCCCTCCTTTATTTAAAGAAAAAAGGAATTGCTATCCACTTATAATACATTTTGCAGATCTTTTAACTCTACCCTATGTGCTTTCTAATTAACTTTCCATATATCCTTTTCTACCACAACACCATTGTTTTATATTTTTCTTTAATGACTAACTACTATTCACACAAAGTTCCAAAAAATCCTTCATTAGAACAAGATCCTTCCACAATTGCTATAATTCCACATTTAATTATATTACTAGTGAAATTTTTATATTTTCCCCTTCTCTGATAGCTTTCCCATTTGACCCAATTTCTGCCCAAATAGCCAAGTGATGTGAAAAGAACTGTCACTAACACTCCACTTTTAACTTCCTCTAATTTTTTCAAGAAAAAAAACTGTTTCTATTTTAGAGCTCCCTTAAAAAAGTAAAATCCTTTTTTCCCGACATACATTTGTCCTATTTTTTTTAACATCCCCTGCAAATTTTCTTGTTTTTTTCTTATATCACAGTTCCAGTTGTATACCATAACCACTAAACCATTACTAAATACATATGGTAACAAATTTTCCCTTTCTTTTCATTTAGTATATGCATACACAGAAAGCAATCTTTAAAAATCTCCTCCTATCAATAAATCTATAATTACTGTTCTTCCTGCTTACATGATTATTAAATCTGCCTTACAGATATCATCTTTCCACACAACTGCCACCTCTGAACAGCTGTTTAGCCCAAAACTCCATAATATCATATCACTCTATAACCTTTCCATCTGCCTTCTCTCATTTTAAATAATGAGATGGATATTTAATAATGTAGTAATGTCCTGGTTTAGCTTATTTTACTATTCCAAAGCACATATTTTCCTTACTTCTCTTTTAATGTCTTTCACATTTACAGACAAAATACTAACAGTTCTATTTTCTTTTCATTTGAAGTCTGGTGAATTTTTTAATTTTTCTTTTCTAATCCTAACCCTCTCCTCATGGAATTTTTTTAACTCTGTTATCCTGTTCTTCCATTTCTTCTTCAGTTTCCTTTCTTCCACACACAAATTTAAATGTTCAGTAACAATCTCTTCTCCTTGTAATCCTATTTGTACATTCTCTAACATTTCGTTATTCATGTTCCCTTCTTCCTCATTGTTAACATCGTCCCCCTCCTCATCTGCACTATCATCTTCAACCTTTTAATTTCAGTTTCTTTTATAATATTGTTCTCCACATCATCCCCTTCCCTATAATCAAACAAATTACCCCTTTTCTCACATTTTCTACACTCTCCAGGACAATCTTGCACAGAATGTCCACCCTCTCCACATTACTGATAATATCTTTTTACACACTGGCTAATTAAAAGCAAAGCATTCCCACAAAAAGAAAAAAAATGCTTTAGACTACCCCCAATATCACAAAACCTCTTTGCAGCCTGAAATGAATGCAATACTAGGTAAATTAATATTCCCATTTTCAGTTTTCAGGATTACTTCACACTCCCAGCCCCCATTCCACAAAACCCTTTCATCTTTTGATGTTTCTATACTTCATATTTTCACATATTTCAGTTAAGAAAACATTCACATCATTATCCAAAACTTCATCAGTTTGAAACTGTATGAACAACTTTCTAAAAGTTTGCAATTTTTGCCCTGAAAAACTAAATTCATTCTAGGGATACTGAAACTTTTTTTCATGCAATTCAAAACATTTCCTATAAAGTTCAACAGTCTCAAAAGTAATTCCACAGAATGTCTCTCTATCCAGATGTGTAAACGATTATATGTTGGGGCTTTAAAACCCAAAGGGAATATCAGTTTGTCCCGTATAAAATATCTGTCTATAACAGTACCCTTTTTTGAAGAAAATATGATTACAAATCTCGGTAATCTCCTCGCCGAATAACCATCTACTCACTCCTTTACAATCACTGCCTCTACATAACTTTTAGTCCATTTTGCTCACTGCAGACACTGATTCTTATCCTGGTGAGGCCACATTTTGCTTTTCCTCCTTTGAAAACAGTTTGTCAGCCACAACTCCCACTGACAGAGGTGAATCATCCCCCATTTCCTCTTTTTCCATGAATTTGACTAATTCCTATGTACTTAATCCTCCCTACTGGACCACAGTCACAGCAATCTTCTGGTCTAGACTACATTCCACTACTCATTACACTGGTCTCCTCCACCACATCTCCTTAATCCCCGACTCTTATTACTTCTATTCCTTCAAGCTGGAA